>NW_006286798.1:134775-148049 GCF_000327345.1 Myotis davidii
TTTCCTTATTTATTCTTTATTGTTGAAAGTTTTACATATGTCTCTTCCCCCCTTTGACCTCTCCCGACCTGCTTCTGTCCCCCCCGCACATGCCCCCACCCCTCTACTATCTGTGTCCATTGGTCATGCTCATATGCATGGATATAAGTCCTTTGGTTGACCTCTTATCCCACTCCTCCCACCCTCCCCTGTCTTCCCTCTGAGGTTTGATGGTCTGTTCAGTGCTTCTATGTCTCTGGATTTATTTTTATTCATCAGTTTATGTTGTTCATTACATTCCACAAATAGTAAATATCACATGATCTCACTCATTTGTGGGATACAGCAGTCTTTTCTACAGTTGAACTAGCTTCAGTGCTTGGCCATACTTCTGGTATTCCTCAGCACCATAGAGTAGGTGGCATATAAACAACAGAAATTTTATTTCTCACTGTTCTAGAGTCTGTCCAAGATCAAGGCACTGGCATATTCTACTTCTGGTGAGGTTCTCTGTCTGTCTTGCTGTGGCCTCACATGGTGGAAGGGTCAAGAACTTTCTCAAAGGGGTATTTATAAGGAGCTAATTCCATTTGTGAGCGCTCTGTTCTCATGACCTAATCACCCCCTAATGATCCACTTCCAAATACCATCACACTAGAAATTAGATTTCAACATATGAATTTTAGAGAGACACAAACATTTGCTCTCTAGGTATACACTGTTACATCAAAGCTAAGTTGGTATCTTTGTGGTACCTTTGTAAATTAGCACCAGAACATGTATCCTCTGTCCTTTTGTTTTTGCTTGACCTATGGTATGGTAGAATTCTTCAACTTCTCAAAAGCCTGAACCTTGATTCACCTTTTAAAAAGAGACTGTGAAGAAATAAGCGCAGAATTTGATTTTTTTTTCTATAATGGATTTTGCTAGTTTTATTTTTAAAAAAAAAAAAAAAAAAACAAGTCCTAAAGTGCTTGATTGAAATACATGAAGTGAAAATTATTTATTTATGACTTACAGAATGATGGTTTGGCTTATTTGATGATTTTTGGCCATGGGGATAAAAAAAATCTTTTAATTCAAGGTCCTGAAATCACCAGTATGGTTGCCATGAAAAAAATTTACAAGTTTTGTTGCTATTGTTGTTTTTGGTTTTGCCAAACTTTCTGTTCTAGAGCAGGGGATTGGCAGCAGGCAACTCTACAAACTTTCTAAACTTGGACAAACTATTTCTACTGGGTAGAGCCCCATTGCCAAAGCTTGGTCATTTTCTGTGGGCAGAAATTTGTACATACCTAGAGCCATTACCAAATTACTTTGAAGATCTTGTTCAGGTAATGTTTAAAGTGAAGCATTGATTTATAAACACTCCCTTAGTAAAATGGACAGTATCAACAATAGAAATTCTGACAAAAGATGACTTTATTTGCTTTAGAACAAAGGATATGTTGTGAAAGGATTTCAATTGGAATAATCTTGGACAATTCTGAGGCTCATTGACACACATTTATTCTCATCTGGCAAAACTGGGTGATTCAAATTGTTATCCTATATAATTTTGTTAGTCAAAGTTTTTAGCACTTGTGGCCATCAAAAGTTATTTGGTGACTCAAATTGCATGTGTTGTCACCTAAATTGTAAACTCTTATTCAAAACAGGTATTCTCATTGAAATGCACTTTGGAGGAAAATTAAAATTTGCTTTTGGTCTTATTTTTAAAATTTGAATTTTTCATAAGTGAGAGAGACATACTTTTAAAAAGATTATGTTTATGTGAAAGAAACTATGATTGTTAGCATTTTCTGAAAGAAGGCAACATTTCTATCAGGTTCTCAGAGATATCTGCAAACTCAAAGAGGTTAGAAATCTCAGCGTTACGTTTTCTTGTTTAAAAAAATAATTTTTATTCACTCAATAGTTCCAAATCTAAAAATTTATCCTGAGGCAGTATTAAGAAAATTGTACAGAAATTTAAGTATCAAGGTGTTTATTATAATGTTATTTATGACAGTGGAAAATTAAGAGCAACTTAAATTCTCAATGTTACAGGAAGCACAGAGACACCAGAAAAGGTGTTATGGGACTGCCCTCTGAGTCAGAGGGCAACGGCTGTCCCCATCCTTGTCTTCTCTAAATGAATTTAAATAAGAGACTCTCATTGTATTGTTATAAGCCCTTTATTAAAGCAATTCCCCTCATTGACCCTCCTCCACTTTTGTCTTACCCCCTCCCCAGGCCTTTCTAGAACTATTGTTTGTTCATGGGCTTTGAATATATGCATATAAGTTCTTTGGTTAATGTCTTCCCTCCCCTCCACCTTTCCCTCTGAAATGTTAGTCTTTAGCAGCGGTTCTCAACCTGTGGGTCACGACCCCTTTGGGGGTCGAACGACCCTTTCACAGGGGTTGCCTAAGACCATCGGAAAACACATATATAATCGCATATTGTTTTTGTGATTAATCACTATGCTTTAATTATGTTCAATTTGTAACAATGAAAATACATCCTGCATATGAGATATTTACATTACGATTCATAACAGTAGCAAAATTACAGTTACCAAGTAGCAATGAAATAATTTTATGTTTGGGGGTCACCACAACATGAGGAACTGTATTAAAGGGTCGTGGCATTAGGAAGGTTGAGAACCACTGGTCTGTAGCATGTTTCAATGGCTTTTCTGTTTAGAGAGTAAAACTGCCCTTTTTTTCCTTTTCCCTTCCCCACCTTCTTTCCTGCATTCTCTTGTTAGGGAGGCTTTTAACCATTTGCTCTCCTGTCCTTGTTTGGGGAAGATAATAGCTTGTTATTTGCAGGCCAGCTACAAATTGCCCACACTGTTTAGCCTGGTTTGAACTTTCCTGTCTCAATTTCCCTATTCCTCCTGCCCTGGAATTTTCCTAGCTTCTTATTATCCTATAAGATTTATTTTAGGCAAATGCATACAAATTTATGGAATGTCCTTATGATAGAATATTACATAGCCTTTTACTATTATATTTAACTTTTAAAAAATATAATAAGATACTCATAGTAACATCTTAAGTTAAACTGATATAAAATTATATCATATATTGCAATTATATAAAATTTATAGAACTATTGGGAAGATATTTGCTGAAATGTTAACAGTGATCATCTCAAGATGGTAGGTTTATGAAAAGACCATTTGTTTCTTTATACATTTTTACTAACTTTACAAAATGATTATATGTGACTTTACAAATTAATGTGGAAAACATTTAAAAAATAATCTACACAAGAAGGATTTGGCACAGCAATCTTCTTGTAACATGTATGTTATTTTAAATATCTTTTCAGCCAAAACCGGTTTGGCTCAGTGGATAGAGCGCCGGCCTTCGGACTGAAGGGTCCCAGGTTCGATTCCGGTCAAGGGCATGTACCTGAGCTGCGAGCACATCCCCAGTGGGGGATATGCAGGAGGCAGCTGATCGATGTTTCTCTTTCATTGATGTTTCTAACTCTCTAATCCTCTCCCTTCCTCTCTGTAAAAAAATCAATAAAATATGTTTTAAAAATATTTTTAAAAAATACAAGCACACACAGAGATTGGAGCCACAGTGGAATTGAGAGAATTGTCGGCACACTTTATAATAAAGTTAGTGACAGTACAAAATCTGCTTTTCAATTCAAGAAATAATGTGTTATAAAGAAACAGTAATTCCAAAGATAAATTTTATTCATCCTTTAGCATTAGATAATCATTTAGACACTGAGACATCAAGCTCTGGTGTTTTTTCAGGATTTTGTGACAGACTCATAAGAAATTCTGGTTTTCAGGTGCTGTACATTAGCAATGAACACACAGAACTCATAGATTTTTGTTTGCTTGTTTTCAATGCGGGTTTAGGATACTTTGGAATTCAAACTCCTCATATAACCTGCAGTCAGTTGCCACTGAAATATGGAAAGAAAAGTGTGGCAAGTATCTATTTTTAAATCACTGCAATTCTTCCTGGAGCATTTCCACTGAAAGCATAAAGGACATAGAAATCTAAGTTAAGCACATTTGGAATACAGAAGAATCTCAAGCAACATAGTCTCTCATCAGCTAGATGTGTTCAGAAAGGTTGGTAGAATTTTGCCTATGGCTATATGAGCTGTTTTGCCCCAGGGACATCAATTTCAATTCTTTCTTTGGGATTCACTGGTGTACAAAGTTCTTCAGAGGATTCTTTTCCTCCATAGAAATACTTTCTCTTCTTTACCTACCCCACCTCTATTCTTCAAAAATCTAAGCCATACACCTGGAATTTTCATAAAACTTGATAGTGAAAAGAGTCCAAAAACTGTCATGGAAGAAATGATATCACTAAACAATGAAGACACTCTTTTAGTTATATAATCATTTAGAACATGGAGATGTGTAATTTAAAGAAAATACAATGATATATTAACATTTAATAAAAGGCATGAAAAAAATTAATCAACTTAAATCTCATGATAATGTTGTCAGTGATTGACTTCAGCTCTTCACATTCAGTTTCAATGTTAAAAATAACTTTATTTTATCCTTCAAAAATCCTGAACTTGTGATTAAGTTTATATAGTGACAGATGATTACTAGAATTAGTGGGCTGATTGCATTGTTAGGTATAATAATGTCAAATCACTATATTGTACACATGAAACTAATATAACCAATATATGATTGTGTACCAACTATCTTATATAATAAAACCTAATATGCTAAGTGTCCAGTGGTCCGGTCAACCAATCAAAGTGTAATATGCTAATGATATGCTAAGGCCACTCAACCGCTCACTATGACGTGCACTGACCACCAGGGGGCAGACACTCCGACTGGTAGGTTAGCTTGCTGCTGGGGTCTGGCTGATTGGGACTGAGCAAAATGGGCCTGACACTCCCTGGAGCCCTCTTGCAGTCCCTTCTGGGCCCTGATCGTGCACCGGTGGGGTTTCTCAGACTGTCCTGTTCCCTTTTGCAATCCAGGCTGAGGGACCCCACCCCCCCCCCAAGTGCACAAATTTCATGCACCGGGCTTCTAGTACTTAAATAAAAATACATTTGTAAAAAAAAACCCTGATCTTATCATCTTTATGGGTCACCACTGAATGGCAGTGGTACATTAGTTACATTAGAAACAAACAAACAAAAACATAATGCATATGATTTGTTTGATGTCTATGTGGAATTCAAAGTGAGGGAAGACAAATCAGCCCTACTGACTGGAATTTAGTGTTATAGTAACTGATTTGGATCAGCTCAGGGAGGATCAGACCTTTTTCTATGTAGGAGTGGATGGGTGTGTAGAAGGTAGGTAGTGGGTAAGGTATACCAGTCTCTAAGGGAATTCGACTAGAATGGTACCATCAAATGAAAATCATTCTATAATTTTTTTTAGAAAAGCCTCTCTTCTGAGCAAAGAGCTGGGGAGACAACTCATTGAATAGTCTAAATACACAGTGAGATTTACATAAGTGGTACCCGAAATATGAAGGCAAAGAAACCAAGAACCAGGAATACAGAGACAACAGATTGAAAAATCTAGTATAATTAAGGCCACTCAAAAGTCATGCCTAGGTAAGTTATACTATGGAGAGGGGGAGGGCTGAGAAGTGAATCATCAGAACAGAGATTCAAAGACAGAATATATATTGCTATGCACTGAATTTTTAAAAATTGCATTTACCAATATATTTATGAATTTGTTGTTTGCTTCTTGTATGTGCCCTGACCAGAAATCAAATTTGCAACCTTGGCATATGGGGACAATGCTCTAACCAACTGAATTACCCAGCCAGGGCTGCACTGAATTTTGTCTCCCCCAAATTCATATGTTGAAGCCCTAACACTCATCATGGCTATAATTGGAGATAGGCTTTAAGGAGGCAATTAAGTTTAAATGAGGACATAAGAGTGGGGCCCTAATTTGATAGGACTAGTGGCATTTTAAGAAGAGGAATTAGTCCAGTCTGCCTGGCTCAGTGGTTGAAGGTCGACTTATGAACCAAGAGGTCATGGTTCAATTCCAGGTCGGGGCACATGCCCGGGCTTTTGGACTCGATCCCCAGTAGGGGACGTGCAGAAGGCAGTAGATCAGTGATTCTCTCTCATCATTGATGTTTCTATTTCTCCTCCCTTCCTTTCTGAAATCAATAAAAATATATATTTTTAAAAAGAATAAGAATTACACACTAAAGATCATGCAGAAGAAAGCCATGTGAGACTATAATGAGAAGGTGGTCATCTACAAGCCGGGAAGAGAACTCTGTAGGAAGAGAACTACAGACTATGAGAAAATATATTTCTGTTAATCCACCCAGTCTGTGGCATTTTGCTATGGCAGCCTGATCAGTCTGCTCCTAGAACCTGAGCAGCTGGAGAGGAGCCAAAGTGGTCATTTATTCCATGCTGAGTTCATCTGAAGTACTGAGTTGGGGGCTCTTACCTCTGGCTCTTCTGGACATATTAGGTGGGTTCTGATAGTCAGCTTATTATCATTCTTCTAACTCTGAGAACTGAGCACTTTTAAAATAAGTTCTTATTTATTGGATTTAAAGTGATGTCATGATAGAACTAAAGGTAGCAACAGTTAAAGGGAGAGAGATTAGAGCAGAAGTAGATATATTTTTGTGAAAAACATAGACATTAAGGATGTGAAAACGGAGATGAGAAAATGTTTGTCACACAGATAGAGAGCGGCACTAAGAACCTGCATAATGAGCTCCAGAAGAATTAGATATTATAAAGAATGACAGAAATCATTTTCTAAAGAATAGTTTTAAAATAGTCCTACTAAATGAAATTGGCACTCTAAGGAGAAGGAAACACAATTAGTAAAGTGAAAATTTTCCTTCTCTCTGTAGATATAAAGGCACAAAGAACTCCGTTAGAACAGCAATTACAGCAATTCTTCCCAGAACATCAGTTTTATGATTTACCAGAACTCATTCTGACCCTTAGAGAAAAGATTAGCACCTTTTGTAATATCAAGAATTGAAAATGCAAGGCTAAATGAATACATACTCTATGTAGAAAAGGGATTGGGGGAAAGAATAAAAATGATAAGGGTTCTGGCAATCTCAGTCATGACCATGATTAAAAGACAATACATAGCATCTTTTGTATATGAAGATGGCATTTGTGGCACATTTATTGAAGTGTTGTTTCTCTCCTAGACAATGGGATACTGTTTTGAACCCACTATATTCCCTTAAGTATATGCATTTGGTCAGTGACTGATAAGGGGTATAGCCTGTGACAAAGGATAAGAGATTTTCTCTCTGATTACCAAACAGCCTGTAAAAGGAAAAAATTGGCAATTCTGTACTCTAGTTTATGTTAAGCAGATTAACCAGTCCAGACTAAGAGATAGAAGGTCCACTGGTAAGAATATTTAGGAATATAATATTAAAATTAAATATTATCATAATATTTTACCATATCAACTTTCCCTTCTCAGGCATGAATTACTTTTATGAACATAGGAACTACATATTGAATAATTAATATATTTAACTAAAATCTCTTTCATCTGCATAGTTTGTATTATTCACAACTTAAATAAATGTGTACACTCTATTTTCTGTGCTCCTAAACATAAATTGCTACCTTCTGATTAATTAGAATAAAAAACTGATATTGCTTTGTTTACCACTTGTACCAAGCACAATGCCAGCAGGGCATAAAACCCAAACAGGAAGAAATAGACCATAATATATATGGTCTAAGATTGTATCACTATGCAGTAATGTATTATTCTAGGAAAGAGGCAAGAAAAAATAAATTATCACTTGCACCTCTAGGCTTTCATTTTGAAATAGGCCAGATGTTTCTATAATCAACCTAAATGAGAAGATCCATAATAAAAATTATTCTAATAAGGATAGTCTAGCATTTAGGGCCAGGCAAGTTTCAAACTTGATTTCTTAACATTATTTGAAAATAGGAAGTGGTGTGCAAGACAGGCTATTTCTGATATACTAGAGGTCCATTGCACGAAGAGATTCACGCAATAGGCCTTCCTTCTTCTGGCTGCCGGCACCGGTTTTCCTTCAGCACCCAGGACCCAGGCCTTTGGTCCAGCCGCAGCGAGGCTCGGTTTCTCCGCTGCGGCCGCAGCAAGGTTTGGCTTCCAGTAGAGAAGCCAAGCCTCTTCATTCTTCATTCTTCATTCTTCATTCTTCATTCTTCATTCTTCATTCTTCATTCTTCAGTCTTCAGTCTTCAGTCTTCAGTCTTCAGTCTTGTCTTCAGTCTTCAGTCCACAGAAGCCTTCAGTCTTCACTCTGCGCTTGTGTATACAAATTAACCACCATCTTTGTTGGGTTAATTTGCATACTCATCCGATTGGCTGGTGGGCATAGCAGAGTGACACCAATTTGCATGTTTCTCCTTTATTAGTGTAGATACAATAGTGGCCCTTTTTATAAATATATTTTTATTGATTTCAGAGGGGAAAGGAGAGGGAGAGAGAGATAGAAACATCCATGATGAGAGAACATCATTCATTGACTGCCTCCCACACACCCCCTACTGGGGATCAAGCCTGCTACCCAGGCATATGCCCTGACCAGGAATCCAACCCTGATCTCCTGGTTCATAGGTCAATGCTCAACCGCTGAGCCACACCAGGTCGGGCAGATGGTGCTCTTTTTAAGAGTAGAGCTTAAATGGAAGTTCTTTACTCTTCACCTTGCAAGCATTTTGCCATTCACTTTGTATGAGAATATATATTGCTTTTGAACTTTACTTTTGTTTTACATGTGTTAAATGCAGAATGTAAAATGATATTCTAGGGCAATGATTTTTGTTTTACTAACTGGTATTTTTCAAGTGCTTTAGAATAGAGCCTGGCAAATAGACACTTAATAAATATTTATTAAACAACTTAAGTGTATGTTTCTTGTCCCAATTAAGTATAAACTCATCAAGGATAGAACTTGTACGAAAGTACTTTGATAGATATGTAAAGACATTGTAAATACTATAATCATCATTATTCTATGCCTTTGTATCTCCAAAGTCAAGTACAAGTCACTGGATATACACAGACAATCAATCAATGATGGTAAAGGTTTGGAGGTAACATATTCCTTCAGGAATCTTATCAAAGCTAAACAGTGATCCCTTCTTATCCACAGTTTCACTCCCACAGTTGCAGTTACCCATGGTCAACCACTCTGAAGATATTAAATGGAAAGCCCCTAAAATAATTAATCAATTTTTAATTGTGCACTTTTCTGAGTAGCATAAAATCTCCCACTGACCTGCTCAGTCCTGCCAGGACGTAAATCATCCCTTTGTCCAGCTTATTCAAGTTGTATATGCTACTCCTCCATTTGCTGGTTAGTAACCTTCTCAGGTATCAGATATACTGTTGTGGTATCACAGAGCTTTTAAAGTACAAGAGTAGTGATGCTGGCAATTCGGGTATGCCAAAAAGGAACCTTAAAGTGCTTCCTTTAAGTGAAAAGGTCTGTACATATAGGAAAAAACATAGTATATATAGGGTTCAGTACTAGTTCAGTTTTCAGGCATCCCCTAGGGTTCATGGTCATCTGGTAAGATATAAGGCAAAATATTCCCAGAAGGCTAATTGTTTGGATTCTTGGAAAGTGGCCAGATTTCACCCCCTTTTCTCCTGAAAAAGGCAGTCTGGGGTACCTATACACTTTGCCAAGTGTCCTACACTTTCAAGGGTTTATTTGACCTACTTTGTGGCAGTCACCTCATCCTAACCAGTATTCTAGTTTCTCCATTCTTTGGCACCTGACATATGCTTGGAAATTGACTAAGTATATATGCAAAGTATGTCAGTCTATAAGTACAAATATGACTGGAAAAACTATTGGAAAAGAATCATTGTCTTATTGCTATTGTTCAGTTTTATTCTTAGCAATCTGTCAATTCTGATCTGGCATGTTCTGCCCCTTCTGTGTGCATTCATCCTTATGGCTCTTTGATAACTACTTTTTCTTTTAAAATTTCATCGTAAAGTCTAGTGCTTTCTCCATCTGCATGGCTGATGCAATATTTTTTAATTCTATAATGTTAAACAATGAAACATACTATTTCAGTTAGAGAGAATACAAACTCAATTATGAAAATGTAGTTTCATATTTTTAAAGATAACTTAATCTTAACTTTTATTGATCAATGTCAATGGTTTAGAGTATTGAAATAGACCATGTACAATCATAATTTAAATATTCAATAAAACAATGAATTTTCATCCACCAAATACCATAATCAAAACAAAGGCTAACATCCAGCAATATAAATTAATAGCAACCTTTTAAATTTTTTTGTTGCTCTGTCACTCATATCTCTATACCATTTCAAGCTCTTATTTTCTTCAAAACAATATATGTACCCAGATGGGAGCTAATGCATGAGATAAGATCAAAAGATCTTTCTGGCAAGACTTGGATGCGGGGACAATGGGAAGATAAAGACACACTTGTAATACTTTAATCAATAAAAAAAATTTAAAGTGATGGTACATATATACAATGGAATATTTTTAAAAAGATCTTTCTGAATTATGTTTGTAGCCAATCTGTTATTGTCATTTTATCAGGAAAATTTGAGACAGAATGAATGACTAAATGAAGCCACACTATAATTCCTCTGACCTAAAAGCCATTTTTCTCAATGAATTTATAAGTAGCCGACATTTCTTTCGTGTTGACCCATTCTCCTCACTCCCTTTACTAATAGTCTCTTCTACCTGTACTACAATGAATTTTCTACTTTTGAAAGTATACAAGGAGAAAAATTATGTTCCGTGAAGAAGAAAGGAATCTGTTAATGGATGGAACCTAAATTTACTAAAAGAACAAAACTCAGCGCAGCCAGTGTGGCTCAGTGGTTCATCAGTGACCTATGAACCAGGAGGTCTCAGTTTGATTCAGGTTCAGGGCACATGCCCTTGTTGCAGGTTCAATCCCCAGTGTGTGGTGTGCAGGAGGCAGCCAATCAATGATTCCCTGTCATCATTGATGTTTCCATCTCTCCCTCTCCCTTCCTCTCTGAAATAAATAAAAATATATTTTAAAAATAAAAATAATAAAAGAACAAAACTCATACTTCAGTTAACTGCCAGTTTAGAAAGAGCCACAGGTAATATTTGCAAATTGCCTATGTATCAAAAATTCAGTGCTTGATTAGAGGAAGAAAATGTATCCTTTAGAACAATGTTGAAGGATATGTCAAAATAAGGAAGTTAAGCCTTCATTAGAAAACAAACAAACTGTACTTCATCTTTTAAGGAAGTTTTCAGGAGGATTTGAAAAGAACCAACAAATCTGGAAACAATTGCATTCTATTCTTAGCTCTGTGTGGTGTGATTCTGGGTATGTCACTCTGACTTTTGATTCCCTCGCCTGTAGAGGTATAGAATCAAAGTAGATGATGTTTAAGGTTGGTAAGCCCTAAAATTCCTTGATTTTAGGAACTAGAATTCCAAAATGATTCAAGTATCAGAAAGCTTATGAGGATTTCTAACTTGATACATTGATTTGGGCAAATTGTACTTCCACAGACTGATTTGGGAAAATTGTAAACCAAATTTCACTCATCAAAATATAACACTGATGATATAATTTACCATAGTTAGGCTTGTGTCCATTATATGGATTTGGTTGGGGACATTATCATTGTGTAATATATTATAAACTCAGGAGAGCGTCTCATCTGATCCAAGTCTCAAGTAAAATTGAACTTCTGAATAACTTGTCCATCGTTATATAGTAAATATTAAGATGGAATGAATTGTGGAACTGATTAGATTTCCCTCTTTGCATTGTCTACTAGAAAACTAGAACTCGTCTGTAATATATGTATTTATGGTATGCATTTTTGTATTAAACTCATTCTTAGGTTTCCTTGATTTGCTTTTTTCCTCTTTTCTGCCTACATTTAATTTATATTGCCTTGTTTTATGGTTTGCATCCTTCTATGATACTTTACCTATTTAGGAACAAAGCAGATTATAAATAAACTAGAGGCCTGGTGCACAAAAATTTGTGCACTGGCAGGGGTGGGGGGGTTGTCCCTCAGCCTGACCTGTGCCCTCTCACAGTTTGGTACCCCTCGAGAGATAACCTCCTGCTGGCTTAGGCCCACTTCCCTGGTGGCAGATGGCAGGCCCTATCCCATGGTTCCTGCCCCACCTCCCCAGGTTGCCCATGGCAGGCCCGATCCCGCACGGGGGCGGGTGGCAGATATCGCTGCCACCCCCTCCGCACTGGGCACCCCTGGTCACCCAGGGCAGGCCCGATCCTGTGGTGGGGTGGGTGGCGGATGTAAATGATTGCAACAAAGGAACCAGCAGTGGCAATTTTTGTTGTAATCATCAAGTGGTTTTCCATGATGGAACAAAATTTTATTACACTAGAGGCCCGGTGCACAAAAATTTGTGCACTGGCAGGGGTGGGGGGGTTGTCCCTCAGCCTGACCTGTGCCCTCTCACAGTTTGGTACCCCTCGAGAGATAACCTCCTGCTGGCTTAGGCCCACTTCCCTGGTGGCAGATGGCAGGCCCTATCCCATGGTTCCTGCCCCACCTCCCCAGGTTGCCCATGGCAGGCCCGATCCCGCACGGGGGCGGGTGGCAGATATCGCTGCCACCCCCTCCGCACTGGGCACCCCTGGTCACCCAGGGCAGGCCCGATCCTGTGGTGGGGTGGGTGGTGGATGGCTGCCCCACCCCGCCACTCCGGCAGGCCCGGATGGCAGCAGGGTGGGAAGATGGTGCTGCAGTATGCAATTTAACGGCCATCTTTGTTGGGTTAATTTGCATACTCTTCTGATTCGCTGATGGGTTAGCAAAGGTACGGTCAATTAGCATCTTTGTCTTTTATTAGTGTAGGTAGCCTGTAAAAGTAAACTGGATTTGTTCTTCACTATTTTTGTTATAACAAATGCCATAACAGTTTGTTTAACACTAGAAAGACTGAAATTTAGTATATACCTATATTGCCCAAAAGCAGTCAAAATGACTGCATTGTGAAAGAATAACTAATGTGTAAAGAAATTTGTTTACAATTAATTTTTTATATTATTTACAGTTATATAACAAGTTATTCAACATTTCTTTCATGAATTTAGGGCACAAAAGAAATAAAATAAACAACTTATTAGAACAAGTATCACTGCATAAAGATTCGAATAACAAGTACTAGTTTAGCTTATTGAGCAACTGCAACTTATCAAGTATCGGCAATTTATCATGTACTTGTATGTTATCATGTGACGGTAATCGAAAAAAACTGAAAACTGGTATTTCAATACAGAGACGAACTGGTC
>NW_006286798.1:149532-152189 GCF_000327345.1 Myotis davidii
ATTGGTTATCTTATAGTACTGTGGGTCAGAAATCCAACACAGGTCTCACTGGGATAAACTCAAGATATCAGAACTGTCTGCATTCCTTTCTGGACACAAAGGCAGGAATTCATGTCCTTGCCTTTTCCAACCTCTAGAGGCTGCCTGATTCTTTGGCTTATGGCTCCTTTTCCTGTTTTTAAAATAGGCAACATGTCAAGGGCCCTTGTTGAAGTATATGTCAAAGTAAGGAAGTTATGCCTTCATCTATAATAATAAAAGTGTAATACGCTAATTAGACTGGGCATCCTTCTGGACGACCTTCCAGACGAAGCCAGGACTGTGAGGGAAGCCCAGGTCCCAAGTGGCCAGAGAAAAGCCTGGGTCCTGGGTGCCAGAGGGAAGCTGGTGTTGGCAGCTGGGGGAAGGAAGGCCTACTCTCGCATGAATTTTGTACATCAGGCCTCTAGTTAAAAAATAAACAAACTGTGCTTCATCTTTTAAGGAAGTGTTCAGAGGGGAAGTTTGTGGTTATATTGTGCCCACCCATATAACCCAGGATTATCTTCCACTTCAAGGTTCTTATCCTGAGTCAAATCTGCAAAGTAATTTGTGCCATATACTAGTAAGGTAGCATATATGCAGGTCCCAATTATTAGGACATGGACATCTTTGGGAGGCATTATACTTATTGCATAAGAAGGGGGAAATTTTGACATGAAACAGACAGTTAAAATTGCATTCAGAGCAATAGTAGTTAAATACTGAAATTTCAGCTTGGCCTGAGTGGCTCAGTTGGTTGAGTGTCATTCTGTTTACCAAAAGACTGCCAGTTTGATACCTGGGTTGCAAGTTTGATCCCTGGTTGGACATGTATGAAGGACAACCGGTTAATCTCTCTCTCTCTCTCTCTCTCTCTCTCTCTCTCTCTCTCTCTTTCTCTCCTCTAATCATGTCCTGTGGTGAGAACTAAATAAATAAATAGATAAATAAATAAATACTGAAATCTCACATGACATTTCCTATGGATCAAGAATGTTGCCGTTGGTTGAAATGTAAATGGGTACAGTTACTATGGAAAACAGTATGGAGATTCCTCAAAAAATCAAAAATAGAATTACTATATGATCTGCAATTTCATTTCTGGATATGTATCTGAAGAAAATGAAATCACTATCTTGAAGAAATAGCTACACTACCATTTTTATTGAAGCATTATTCACAATAGCCAAGGCATGTAAACAAACTAAGTGTCCATGAATAGATAAGAGATAAAGAAACTGTGATATATAAAATGTACATGCATATATACAGGTTGGGGCAAAAGTAGCTTTACAGTTGTTTGCATGGGAAATTAATATAATATTTAATAAATCATAATACAGGAATAAACTCTGTGTTTTGCATACTCACAACTATAAATCTGTTTACTCATTTGTAATATGAGGGATTTTGACTAGTCTCAGAGTCCCCTCAGTTCTACACTATGATATACAACAAGCCAAAGCAATCTATAGATTCAATGCACTCCCCATTAAAATACCAACAGCATATTTCACAGACCTAGAACAAACTTTCCAAAAATTCATCTGGAATAAAAAAGACCCAGAATAGCTGCAACAATCCTGAGAAAGAAGAACAAAGCAGGTGGGATCTCAATACCAGATATCAAGCTGTATTACAAAGCCACTGTTCTCAAAACTGCCTGGAACTGGCACAAAAACAGACATATAGACCAATGGATCAGAATAAAGAACCCAGAAATCAACCCAAACCACTATGCTCAATTAATATTTGACAAAGGAGGCATGAACATATAATGGAGTCAATACATTCTCTTTAGTAAATGGTGCTGGGAAAATTGAACAGATACATGCAAAAAAATGAAACTAGACCACCAACTTACACCATACATAAACATAAACTCAAAATGGATAAAGGACTTAAAAGTAAGATGGGAAACCATAAAAATCTTAGAGGAATCCATAGACAGCAAAATCTCAGACATATGCCGAAGCAATATTTTCACCAATACAGCTCCTAAGGCACTGGAAACTAAAGAGAAAATAAACAAATGGGACTACATCAAAATAAAAAGCTTCTGTACAGCAAAAGAAACCATCAACAAAACAAGAAAGCCCACTGCATGGGAGAACACATTTGCCAATGTTATCACCAATAAGGGTTTAATCTCCAGCATTTACAGGGAACTCATACAACTTAACGAAAGGAAAATAAGCAACCCAATCAAAAAATGGGTAACGTACATAAATCGATACTTTTCAAAAGGGGACATAAGGAAGGCCAACAGACGTATGAAAACATGTTCAAATTAACTAATTATCAGAGAGATGCAAATCAAAACAACAATGAGAAACATCTCACACCTGTCAGAATGGCTATCATCAACAAATCAACAAATGGCAAGTGCTGGTGAGGGTGCGGAGAAAGGGGAACCCTCGTGCACTGCTGGTGGGAATGCAGACTGGTGCAGCCACTGTGGAGAACAGTATGGAGTTTCCTCAAAAAACTAAAAATGACCCTAACTGGTTTGAATCACTGGATAGAGCTGGGGACTAAAAGGTCCCAGGTTCGATTCCGGTCAAGGGCATATACCTTGGTTGCAGGCACATCCCCAGTAGGGGGGGGTGCAGGAGGCAGCTGATCGATGTTTCTCT
>NW_006286798.1:152534-156819 GCF_000327345.1 Myotis davidii
CGGGGGGGTGAGGGCATGAACGGGGAGATGGCAATGGGGGGATAAGGACACATATGTAATACCTCAATCAATTAAAAAAAATGTAAGTTTAACGCATTTAGTAACACAGACTAATTGTTAAGAGTACTGCCAAATACAAGCCCTGTAAAATACATTAGAATGGCTTATAAAACTTATACAGGGTGGGGCAAAAGTAAGTTTATAGTTGTTCATATAAAAAATAATACCATAATTAATATATAATAATACAAGAATAAATTCTGTGTTTTGAGTACTCACAGCTGTAAGCCTACTTTTGCCCCATGCTGTACTAGTATATATGCACATAGCATTATCAAGGGGATTTAAGTAGGGGGAAAACACTTGGAGACATCTCAGAAACATAATGTAGAATGAAAAACACAAGGTACATATAATTATTTTATAAATTACACACAAAAATATCACTGTGGGTTTATATAGAAATAGTAAAAGCCTAAAAATCATATGCAGGAATAATGTAATCATATTTTGAGGATAAGGAAACCTCTAGAAGTTAGTTGCCTGGAAGGGGTAAGACTTTAGATGCATTTGTAATATTGAGTTTTCTATGAAGGAAAAGCTAAAATAAAATATAACAAAGCTGAATACTGAAAATTGGTAATATGAAAATATTAATGTTGTAAATACAGTCCTCCATATCCGTGGGTTCTGTATCCACTGGTTCCATATCTGCTGGCTCCATATTCACGGATTCAACCTATCATAAATTGAAAATATTAAAAAATTATTATGTTGTTGCTGAGGTTTACTATGCAATTAGGCATATGAGGTTTTGTCTATAATGAATATGTACAGACTTTTTTCTTGTCATTATTCCCTAAACAATACAGTATAAATCTACTTAAGTAGTATTTATATTGTATTAGGTATTATAAGTAATCTAGAGATTATTTAAAGTACATGGAAGGATAAGTATAGGTTATATTCAAATAAGCCTTGTGTGTTGCTCCTTCAGCTACCCTAACACTATGCCATGATATACAAGGAATTTGAGCATTTGAAGATTTTGGTATCTGAGGGGTTCCTGGAACCAATCCCCTAAGGATACCAAGGGATGACTTTATATTTGACTAATTAAGAAAATAATAATAATACTCTTTAAAAGAAAAATGACGGTTGGCAATACACATTAAAAAGGTATTGGCAAACTACAGTCCATGGGCCAAGTCCAATCCGGGGACTGTTTTGTATGACCTTTGAGCTATGAGTGGTTTTTACATTTTAAAAAGGTTGTTCAAAGCAAAACCAAACCAAACCAAACCAAAAATATATAAGACAAAGAACTTATGTGACTCACAAAGACTAAAATATTTATTATCTCACCCATTACAGAGAAAGTTTATCATTATCTGCTGTTTAAAATATTAGTTGTGGGTATCTCTGAGTTATTGAAATATGGGAAATTTATTTTGATTTTTCTCTTTCTGCTTTTGTATTTCCCAAGTTTTCCATAGTGCTGTTATGATCAGGGAGATACCAAAGTGATTTTTAAGGAGGACTTGAAAAGTGTGCTTGCTTCTCAACTTAACATTTCCTCGCTATCTGATTGAAACCCTTAATTAGATAGACAATCTTTTTGCACAGTTATTACAAAGGCAAACTTCAGTCCCATATCCATTTTGATCATCAGAAATTCTGAATTAGGGATTTCCAGATGAATGAGGTATTAATGTTTCTGATAACAATGGTGGTGCCAGAAGCATGGAAGCATGGAACAGAATGACAAATCTCAGAGGGAAGGGGGAGAAGGCTCAGGAAGAAATTGAGAAAAGACTTTATATGCATATATGCATAGCTCCATGATCACAGACAATAGTATGGTGAAGGCCCGGGATGGGGTGGGAGCTGGGTTGAGGTGGGGTGGATCGGGGAAGAAGGGGGGCATTTGTAATACTATCAACAATAAAGATTTTAAAAATGATAGTGCAAAAGTTCTATCTCAGATTAATACAACTTAAGAGCCTGCGGCTAGGCATGCTAACCTCTTCAGATCTTCTCCCACTTTATGATTCTGTGTCACTGATTTTTATCTGTATCAGGAATTTCTAAGGATCTTATGTTTTGTATTACTGACACGCAGTAAAATAGTGTTTGCATTTTTTATTATTGATGTATCAAAATGTTATCTGTTTCCATTTGCTCTGCTATGCAAAGGATCTATTAGAATCCCGAGAGTTCACCTGACATTTTGACTTTATAAATGTTTTTATTAGCTGCATTTTCATATACGTGAAGCACGTTGCAACTTGGAACAGTGTTTTATATGCAACATGGTTAACTTCCTCTATATCATGCACACATATTTAATTTTAAAAGGATTTGAACAAATGTGTACTACCCTTTCCCAGAACTTTCCAGGAGTGTATGAATTTCCTGTAAACCAATATCTGAAATATGAAAGCAGTGAGAAATTCTTTGCCGGTAAAAGCCCTGCAAAATACTATGCAGAACAGTGTGGCCTATAACTGAAGAAAGCAGATTGCAGCGCAGGTAGAGTATTATCTTAAAACAATGTTTTCAATGTGGGTATCTCAAAAAGGATATTTTATAAGCCTAATGCATCTTAGATATTCCAAAATCTCAAAGATAAGTATTCTAGATATACAAAGTGCTAGCACATAGCACTTTCCTGGAAAGTGCATGCTACCGTAGGTTGTAATTTTATAGATTCTGGTTCTGGGGTTTAGGAAATATTCATGTGGGAAATGGCATGAATGAATAAAGAGAATTGTACAATGCTAAGTGGCTTACTCTTTCATTGATTCATTTGAGAGTTACTTACCTATATAATTTCTTCATGCCTCAGTGGAAGAATAGGTTCCGTAGAATATTTTTTACCTAGTAAATAAAAAATATTAATGCATGCATATTGGTGCACACTCAAAATTCTCTTTATAAAATTCAAAGCTTTTAAGTGTATTTTTTTCTATTGAGTGCCAATGCCTTAGTTATTTTTCTACTTTAATTAAAAATATTGTCATTTTCACTAAAGAGAATTTTTTTCAAATTTTAGTCAGATACCCTACTGCTTTGATGTGTCATGCCTAGTTCTCACAATCTTTTTATGTAGTAATTCAGACAAGTTATATTTTGCCATGGATATATTATTTATTTTTCTTTTCTACCATCTTCCTTCCTTCTTTCCTTCCTTCCTTTTTTTCTTTCTCCTTTTTTAATAAAAGACTGCATTCTTTAATCATATATGATAAAATTCTAATTCAAAGGTTAATCCGGGGTACACACTGATTCCTGACTCTTACAAAAGACACTATTATAAACACTCCTGTATTTTAAGTAAGATAAGTCTGTCTTAGAAATCATCTATCTATTAATTGATAGAATTTTAAAAATCTTTGAATACCAGATTAAACACACATTTCAGATTTAAATAACAGGATGATAAATATGCTTTAAAATTCACTTACACATATACATGAACAGGTCTATAACATGTAATAGCATTTGATTTATTGAGGTAAAAGTAAATGATTCAATCAATTATTCAGTATCTTAGCTTGCACTTTGAACATAAAATATTTCTAGCTGTACTAATAAATGAATGGAAAGACAATCAAATGTTATTGGTGGTTGTTTCTAGGTGGCAGGATTTGGAGAGTTATTTTTCTTTTTCCTTGCCTGTTTTTCTAAATAGGAAAAATGTTGCTATTTCAATAGGATACTAACCAGAGAACAACAATATTCACTTGGAAAGCATAATACTTCCATTTTAAAACAATTAGATGACAATACTTTAAATATAAAAATCAAATATAATGAGGATATCAAATAATGATCTGGGAGGACCATTATATATATACTAGAGGCCCAGTGCACAAAAATTTGTGCATGGGGGGGGGGGGTGTCCCTCAGCCCGGCCTGTGCCCTCTCACAGTCTGGGATACCTTGGGGGATGACCACCTGCTGGTTTAGGCCCGCTCCCAGGGGGATTGGGCCTAAGCTGGCAATCAGACGTCCCTCTGGCAGCCCGGGAGCCCTCGGGGGATGTCCATTTGCCAGTGGAGAGCAGGCCTAAACTAGAAACAACCACCAGTAACATTTGATTGTCTTTCCATTCAAATTGTCTTTCCACCGCTGTACTGGCAGCCGTCAGCCTGGCTTGTAACTGAGCAGAGCTTCCCTTGTGGGAGTGCACTGACCACCAGGGGGCAGCTCCTGCATTGAGCGTTTGCCCTCTGGTGGCCAGTGTGTGTCATAGTGACCAGTCATTCCCAGTCGTTCTGTT
>NW_006286798.1:157928-160553 GCF_000327345.1 Myotis davidii
GAACGTGGCTAGAGAACATGGACACAGAACTTGGCGGGAGATTGTGGCTAGAGATCCTGGCAAGGCTGCTGATCAACTGAACGCTGTCTCCGTGTCATTCCTTCTTCGCCAACTCCATCCACACCTTTGGGGACCCCTGGACCCGCTGGGGCTGGACCCCAGCACCAGCTCTTTGGCTGCTGGCTGCCATCTTTGTTGGCAGTTAATTTGCATATCTCACTGATTAGCCAATGGGAGGCATAGTGAAGGTATGGTCAATTGCCATGTTTGTCTAATATTAGGTAAGATGAGATATATTCCAGCTAAAGGTTGTTATCCCTTAACAATAACTATATATATATATATATCCATTTCCCAGATCAGTTTTTGGTATCCTTGTTATATTTGATCTTTTTCTTACATAAGCATATAACAGCAACAGAGAACCATCCTTGCTGGGCTATTAAATAATTCTTACTGTGTGAGAAAATAAGAACACTCACTCATTCCAGGTAGCTTAGCTTGTATTTCTTCCTTGGGAAACATGGCCCTCCGCAGTTGCTGGAGCATTTTTTCCCATCTAGGCTAAAAGTTACCTCATGCTGACTGTATTCCTTTCACATCTAGAATAATGCTTCCCTTGTATCTTAAGCACTTGATCAAGCTTTTTATGTAATTTGGAGGTTAATATTCCCAGTAAGTCTCTCCTTAGGAGTAAGTTAGAGGCTTAGGGAGCCCACTAAGGTACTAACCCCTTCTAGCAGTTATGCAATAAGTAACCTAAAAACATTAATGCACCTCCTTAACCACCTTGCTCATCTCCCAGGGAGAGACTAAGGCACAGGAGAGAATATGGTCAAATATATTTTATTTTATTCATTGGGTTTATAGTGCTTATTACCCTCTAGGCACACATAAATACTATAAAAATTCTGGTTTGGATAAAGTCAGCTTTGATCAAGAAAATGTTTGCTGATAAGTTTCAAACCCCGCTTATACATTTTTGTTAAGATCTGGCTCCTCTATTTTGAAACCTCTACTGCACAATCATGAGCTAAGAGATGACAGTTACAGAATGAGATAAAGTGCTTCAGCAACTGAAGTTAATTTTTTAAGGTCCAGTATAAGTCCTTGATTTGAATTGAATGAATTTCTCTAATTCCTACTGATGTGCTGTTTCACATGCTATCAAGAGGTTTCCCGTTGGGCTGGAAAGGTTGATCTGTATTTGAGTATTTGGTGTCACTGGAAGCTGTCACAAATCAGGCACAGTCTAAAGGGTTATCTTTCAAAGTAAAAATAATTACTTTCATTTCTACAACAGTGTTCTGACATAGGTTCTTTTTCAAAATGCCCCCATTTCTTCGTGTTTTTTTTTTTCTTTTTTGTCAGTCAGCTAAGAATATCTTGATGGGGCCAGTATGACCTAACTTCTCAATTTCTTATTTAATAACATCTTTAAGTCTTCTTTTATCCTTAAAATTTCCATCCTGACTGCTGATATTTTTCTCTCCTTATAATCGTGTGCTCAATACAGTGATGACAGTCTGGTTTCTTTTTTATTACCTTCCCATTAATGTGAACATCTGGAGCAGTTTTCCAGAGCATTCTTTGTGTTTAGATTTTATGTTTTTTATGAAGTAATGTATTAGGGTCTGAAATGCTGTTTATCAATAAAGATTGTTGTCTTTTTTTTATAGTATGAAAGCACCAGTGTGGAACTTCTGTGCACTTTGATTTGTAGCTTAGGTGACTGATTTATCTGCAAAGGGGGTTGGATTAAACAAACTCTTCTGAAAATAAGTTTGCTCTAGTAAGGCAGCATCCAGTGAGGGTGGAATTCAGAAAATAACTCCAATTAAAAACATTGTTTCTTTGCTTTTTCTTTCCCCTAAAAGAGAAAAAAAAATCTGTCCAGTTTTTGCCATATTGAATGGGTTTATTTTTTTTTTCTTCTGTCTTCTAAGTTCTGTCTTCTAAGTTCTGTGTTCTAAGTTCTGTCTCCTAAGTTCTATCTTCTAAGTTCTGAGTTCTGTCTGAATGAATGGGTTTAATAGAAGAGGTAGCATTGTGCAGTGGAGGGAAGAACACTAAGAGAAGAAGACTTGTTTCCAGGCTCCGTTCTATGTTTGTACTAGATCTAGAGAACCTTACACATAAATAACAATATCTAGACCTTAACTTGCACATCAAAAAATGGGAAAGCTAATATTACACATTCCTATTTCACACAATTCCTGTGAGGGTCAAATACAGCTCAGTGGTTGAGTGTTGACCTATGATCCAGGAGGTCACGGTTCCATTCCCGGTCAGGGCACATGCCCATGTTGTGGGCTCAATCCCCAGTGTGGGGCGTGCATGAAGCAGCCGATCAATGGTTCCCTCTCATCACTGACACTTCTATCTCTCACTCCCTCACTCTTCCTCTCTGAAATCAATTAAAAATATATTTTAAGTCCTAACCGGTTTGGCTCGGTGGATAGAGCGTTGGCCTGCAGACTGAAGAGTCCCGGGTTCAATTCCGGTCAAGGGCATGTACCTTCATTGCAGGCACATCCCCCGTAGGAGGTGGGTATGAGGTAGCTGATCAATGTTTCTTTCTCATCGATGTTTCTCACTCTCTATCCCTCTCCCTTCCGCTCTGTC
>NW_006286798.1:161336-167233 GCF_000327345.1 Myotis davidii
TCAGAGGCGTCAGGCCTGGGCAAGGGGCCGATCCTGCGATTGGAGGGTGATGGGGGTCAACGCCTGAGGGCTCCCAGTATGTGAGAGGGGGCAGGCTGGGCTGAGGGACACTCCCCCCCACACACACACCAAGTGCACGAATTTCGTGCACCAGGCCCCTAGTATATGCATATTTAAAAATGCTTCTGAAAAATTTTGAAAACATTAAGGAATTAGACAGAGTTTAGGTATATTTATTAAAAGGTTTATTGTGTAATTGTTTTTTATTTCCCTAATTTGAAGGAACTGCCATTTTTCATATCACTTCATCCTATATACTAGAAGCCTAATAGGCAAATCGACTGAATGGCAAAATTACTGGTGGCTATGATGCACACTGACCAACAGGGGGCAGACGCTCAATGCAGGAACTTCTCCCAGCCTGCAGGCCCCAAGCCAGCCAAAGCAGGTGCCAGTGGGGGCCCTCCCAACCCTCTTGCCAGTCACCCCACAGAGAGAGGTGAGCAGTGATGGTGGGGGGTGGGGCCAGCCAGCTAGTGGGTGGTGGCAGGAGGCGGGGCCTGGCAGTGAGCAGGCTGGCACCACCACCTCCAATTGCCCCACCGGTTACTTCCCACAGAGGGAGGCAATGGGTGGCAGTGGCTTGGGGTGGGGGCTGGTGAGTGGGCAGGGCCAGGCTGGCCAAGGCAGGTGCCAACAAGCCCCCCCAACCCCCCGAAAGCCCCACCGGTCACCCAGAGATTGGCCCTGATTGCCAGCCAGGCCTAGGGGCCCTATCCATGCATGAATTTTGTGCATCAGACCTCTAGTTTATCAATAAAAAGTATCACAGAACTCTTCATTATAAGGTTCATGAGCCTCAATCCTACCTCTCAGTTAGGTGGGAAATAAATGTAATCAAAATAGCTTTAAATTTTAAAGCATATGAGGATGATTCTCTAACTGAGCTATCTGGCCAGGCCTAATCCTTTGATCTTACTCACAGATAAGCTACTTACATGGGCTCACTCATATCAGCTGCTAATGTTTAATGAAACCAGTATGCCACAGTTTATTTGCTCAGTGCAGTTAGCAGAAATCAGTGTCATTGGAGCACTGTGATCAAGTTCTATAGGATGTCCTAGTGACCAGAATTTTAATCAATTTCCTTAAAAAAATACACACACACAAAACAAAAAAACACCCAATTTTATTCTATGGCAGACTCAGGGCCTAGAAAGATGAGCTTCTAGGTAGAGAGGAACACTAGTTCAGAATGAAACCTTTGACTTACCATGTGGTCTAGACCAGTGGTTTCCAAACAGAGCTGGTCGTTAAGATTGCCTGGAAAGTTTAAAAACTTAGATTCCCAGCCCTGACAGGTTTGGCTCAGTGGATAGAGTGTCAGCCTGCGGACTGAAGGGGCCCAGGTTTGATTCCGGTCAAGGGCATGTACCTTGGTTGCAGGCACATCCCCCGTAGGGGGTGTGCAGGAGGAAGCTGATTGATGTCTCTCTCATCGATGTTTCTAACTCTCTATCTCTCTCCCTTCCTCTCTGTAAAAAATAAATAAAATATATTTGTTTTAACTAGAGAGTCTGATTCACTAGGTGTGGTGTGGAGCCTGAGAAATTGTGCTTTTAAAATCTTCCCAGGAAATTATGCAAATCAACCAGATTTGAGATGCACTAGTCTAGGCCAGTGATTTTCAACTGGTGTGCTGCAAGAATTTTAAAAATATGCAGTGCCTGAATATTTAATCAGGGACACTGACCTCTTTTCCTTCAGATTGTCAAGTAAGAAAATGACAAAGGCCAACACGACATTAGCCATCCAGTGTGAATGAATCAAAATAATACCTCCTTTTTTTGGTCAAATTGGCAAAAAATGTGATATATTTTTGGCATGCAACAGAATTTCAGTAATTAGTTTATGTGTGCCATGAGATGAAAAGGGTTGAAAATTGCTGGTCTAGGTTATCATGAGAGGCATAAAGGGAAGTGTTTGTCCTCAGCACTCTTTTCTTCAGAGGCAATCGAGTTCTTAATTTGAGTTTTACAGTACAACTGCATACTCCATTACGCTTCTGTACTGTGAATATACACAGTATCTCATTGTCAAAGACTAAATCTTACCTCTAGCCATGGCCTGGCTGGTGTGGCTCAATTGGTTGGAACATCCCTCCATACACTAAAAGGTCACTTGTTCGATTCCCAGTCAGGGCACATACTCTGTTTGTTGGTTTGATCCCTAGTCAAAGTCAATGTTTCTCTTTCCTTCTCCTTTCCTCTCTCTCTAAAATCAACTGAAAGAATATAAACAATTTTAAATCTTCCCTCTAGGACAGTGATGATCAAACTTTATTGTGCTTTAACATCATTTAGGAATGATGAATATTCATATAACATGATCCCCACTCCCCAAGATTTTGATTCAGTTAGTTTGGGACAGAAATGCAGAATTCTGCATTTTTAACAAGTACTACAGATGATTCTGATATACATGATCTAGGCAATCACACTTTGAGAAACACTGGCTTAGGCAGCTTTCTGTATCAACTTAAATATGTTGTCTTTACTATATGTAATTATATTTTCAAGTTAATATTTTAATGAATTTGCACAGTCTTACAAAGATATAACAACCTCTTTTACATTTCTTACACTTCATTCAAATTCTCCCTTTTCAATAAGGATCAGAATTAAATGGGCCTATTTGGATTTACATAGGACAACGTTAAAATGGATTCTATTTTTGTGTCCATAGCATTGGATATTTCAGTCTAATTTTGGAAGAGTACAAATGGATCAGTAAGACTTACATATATGCAAGAGTTCTTTCAGGTTCATGAAGATGGCAGCCAACTGGACGGCAGGCTGCAAAACAGTGTGTGAGTGAGAGAGCAAAAGGAGAGTGTGTGGACGTGCAGGGAGTCTGTATATGTGTGAGTGAGGGACAGTTATATTCCACAGGACTGTTTGGGACTTGAAGACCAGATTCCCCTGGCTGGGCAGCCTCTATTGCTGCTGAAATCTCTCCCAGAGCAGCTGGCTCTGCCACAGAGACCACACCATCCTGAAGGGGAGAGTGGCTGTGATCAGAAGCCCAGCGTTACCTTCAACTGGGGAGACCTCAGATACCTCCCAGGACCATACAACCACAATGCCCAGGGACCAGCTGCCTTGGCTACAAACCACCTGCGGGTGCCTAAAAAGTTTGTCCAGGGGGAGACAAAGTGGCGCGGAATACGTGGACAGGCCCTGCGCCTTCTCACAGAACAGATAGAAGGAACAGCTGAATCCAATAACATCCACCCGGAATTGGTGAATTAACAGAGCCGGTAAGGCAATCCATGGAAGGAAAGGTCAGAGATCACCTAGAGCAGTAGTTCTCAATCTTGGCTGCACATTAGAATCACCTGGGAATCTTTTAAAAATCCTGATTTCTGGGCCTCATCCTCCAGAAATTCTATTTCTTTGTTACTAATGTCGTGGCCACACCCCACAACAAAGAAACAGAATTTCTGGAGGATGAGGCCCAGAAATCAGGATTTTAAAAAGATTCCCAGGTGATTCTAATGTGCAGCCAAGGTTGAGAACCACTGACCACTGGAGAGCATTATGCTAAGAGAAATAAGCCAGTCAGAGAAAGATAAATATCACATGATCTCACTCATTTGTGGAATATAATGAACAACATAAACTTATAAACAAAAACAGACCCAGAGACAGAGAAGCATAGATCAAATGCTCAAACCTCAGAGGGAAGGTAGGGGAGGGTGGGGGTAAGGGGGAGGGATCAACCAAAGGACTTGTATGCATGCATATAAGCCTAACCAATGGACAGAGACAACAGGGTGAGGGCATGAGTGGGGGGTTGAAGGGGAAATGGGGCGATAAGGACACATATGTAATACCTTAATCAATAAAGAAAGGGAAAAAAGAATATGATGGTGAGTAAAGTAGACATCATCTCTACTATCTTGGAACCTACAGTTTACTGGAAAATAAAGAAGAGGAAAAAGAAAAAAAGAAAAAAGAAAGAAAAGGAGGAATCACCAGAAAAGGAAGTAAACAAAATGGAGGCAAGCAATATGTCAGAAAAAGAATTCAGAGCAATGGTTATAAGGACACTGGAAAAGTTGGAAGACAAATTCAACAATATGTGTAAGAACCAAGAAACAAAACAACGTCTGCATAATAAGGGTCCCAGAAGGAGAGGAAACTGAGCAAGGAAAGGAAAACCTGTTTGAAGAAATGACAGAAAACTTCCCTGATGTTGGGAAGAAGAAAAAACTCACATACATCCAGGAAGCTCACAGAGTTCCAAACAAGATGAACCCAAAAGGACCGACACCAAGACACATTATAATTAAACTGGCAAACACCAACGGCAAAGTAAGAATCTTAAATCTTAGAGAGAGACAGAAAGTTAACTACAAGGGATCTCCCATCAAACTATCCACACTTTTTCTCAACAGAAACACATCAGGCCAGAAAGGAATGAAATGAAATATACAAAGTCATGCAAAACAAAGGCCTGAATCCATGAATAATGTACCCAGCAAGGCTATCAATCAAAATTGAGGGTGAAATCAGGAGCTTCATAGACAAAAAAGGACTTAGGGAGTTTATTACCACCAAACCAGCAATGCAATATATCTGCTGTCTACAAGAAACCCACCTCAGAAAAAAAGATGCACACAGACTGACGGTGAAGGGATGGAAAAAGGTTTTTCAGGTGAATGGAAATGAAAAAAAGCTGGGGTATCAATACTTATATCTGACAAATTAGACCTCAAAGTGAAGGCCATAACAAGAGATAAGGAAGGCCACTTCATAATACTAAAGGATGCAATTCAACAAGAAGATATATTGGTAACTCTGGTAAACATATATGCACCCAATGCAGGAGCATCCATATACATAAAAAAAAAACTTCTGGAGAATATCAAGGGAGAGATTGACAGCAATACAGTCATAGTAGGGGACTTTAATACCCCACTAACACCATGGATAGATCCTCTAAACAAAAAATCAGCAAAGAAGCAGCAATCCTAAATGACTCACTAGATCAGATGGAATTAATTGACATCTTCAGAACATTTCACCCCAAAGCCACAGAATATACATTCTTCTCAAGTGCGCATGGGTCATTTCTAAAGATAGACCACATATTGGGACACAGGCAATGTCTCTTCAAATTCAAGAAGATAGAAATCATATCAAGCATGTTCTCAGATCACAGTGGCATAAAACTAGAAATCAACTACAATAAAAACAATGAAAAAATCAAACAACTGGAGGCTATATAGCACGCTATTAAACAATGATTGGGTTACCAAGGAGATCAAAGAATAAATAAAAAGCATCATGGCAACAAACGACAATGAAAACACAACAATCCAAACTCTATTGGACACAGTGAAAGCAGTCCTGAGAGGGAAGTTCATAACTCTACAGGCCTACCTCAAAAAAACAAGAAAAAAAATGGTAATAAATTATCTAACCCTACAACTCAAAGAGTTAGAAAGAGAGCAACAAGAAAAGCCCAGCATCAGCAGAAGGAAGGAAGGAATAAAGATCAGACCGGAAATAAATGATATAACGACCAAAGACTTACATATATGATTATTAGGTTCATTAAAACAAAGGAAAATGCTTGGGTTGTCGCCCACACATTTTTATTCTCAACTAAATATAGCTCCAGGTCATCAGAATATCATCTGAAACTGAATCAACAATTCTTTGGAGCATTAATAGCTAACATAGAACATATTTTTCTACTGTCCAAGGCTACATACTTCATGTGATTTTTGGTAATATTCTATTGCCAGGCAAAGCTATTGTTACTGTTTGAGTTCAAATGACACAGAATGTATAAAGAAGAAAATTAAAATCATTTGAAATTCCACTATC
>NW_006286798.1:167254-176402 GCF_000327345.1 Myotis davidii
ATAAATATTGCTTCCTATCTGTATATATACATAGTTATGCACCTATATAAAACATAACAATTGTAACACTACATATACTAGTAAAGTGTTAAATCATATGCACTTTTCTATGTCATCAAATATTTGTTTTAAACATAATTTTCAGTTTCATTTTAATGGTAACACTTAACCATGGAATAAATAAAAGACTAAACCTAAAGTAGATTAGGTATATTTATTCATGTTCACTACTCAATATTCCTACCTCATAAGGCTATTTTGAGTATTAAATGAGTTAATACATATTTGGCACAAATAACAGTGTCTGACATAGAGCAAGTGCTCAATTAATGTTAGCTATTATTATTCAAAAGCATTTTTGGTCTCTTTACATTAGCAAAATTACTAATGTCTTAGATAAGCAGATGACATTACATTTATCCTGTTTTTTCTCATTAAAGCAGCAAAGTTGAACATTAATGAGTATAGAAAATTATGCTGTCATGCATGTTAGTCTGGAAAATATAAATTCATCTCATAAAAAAATCAAAGGATCAAAGACGGTTTTCTACTGTTAATTGGAAATAAAGTGTCATTGGTGTCCTGATTTAAAGGACACTCAATTATGATTAGCTAATAAAAAAGAAAAAATAAATAAATAAAATTAGTAAAGGTTAAAGTGATGTTATTATTAGCCCTATTTCACTAAAATCTTTTCTTCATAGCCCATGGCAGCAAATAAAATTAAATATAGAAAAGTTTCATAATCCATGATGACATTCTCAGTGTTAAGACATTTTAAAATAAAAAAATGTATTACTAAAAGCATACTTCAAAATTATTAGATGTAATATTTTTTGTAGCCAAAAGCACTTAAATTTTAAGAATTGAACAACAGGAGGACTGGATACTATCTATGGATTTAGAAAGATTTAGTCACTTTTGTAAGTTAAAATTCTCTCTTAAAGCCACCTGTTCTTTCTCTCTCTTTAGAAATGATTTTGTTAAGAATAATCTCAAGATTCTACTTTCTATTCTAAAGAGCGAAGTAAAATATTTTTCTTAATTATTGGTAAAGACTTTGGGCAAGTTTATGGACACACAGTTCACTAATTTGTTATAGCCTTACAGATAACATTTGAAAAAATGGTCTGGAAAATCTCAGAATAGGCACTGCCTAAAATAAAACCAAGCAACTGACCTAAGTTCAGTGAAGTGCTGAGAATATATGTTACCTGAAACTTTAGCTTAATGAGTTCCTTAATTAGGGAAGACATCATTTAAGGTCCTAAAAAGTCATGTGGCTGAGTACATGAATTACTGTATGTTTACACCAATTTAACTAGGAGCTATAATTATCAATTGAGGGAAGTCCAAATTAAGAATCTACTCTGACTTCCAACACAGCTAAAATGTTACTGAGGAAGTATCAATGACATACTTTTGTTATAAGCTTTAGACACACTTATTCACAGACAGTCATTCATTTCCATAAATGAGAATTCAAGTAAAAGGAACAACACTAGAAAATATAATTGTTTAAAAATTTATTATTGCCGAAACCGGTTTGGCTCAGTGGATAGAGCGTCGGCCTGCAGACTGAAAGATCCCAGGTTCGATTCCGGTCAAGGGCATGTACCTGGGTTGCGGGCACATCAGGAGATGTCCAGGAGGCAGCTGATCGATGTTTCTCGTTCATCGATGTTTCTAACTCTCTATCTCTCTCCCTTCCTCCTCTATCTCTCTCCCTTCCTCTCTGTAAAAAATCAATAAAATATATTTTTAAAAAATGTATTATTGTTCAACAAACAGCAAATAATAGTCTCTGGTTACATATATTCTTTCTTGACATACTGTATTTAATTTTAAATATGTATAATATATTTCTAAGTACCACCTTTTATTTAGCTCATTATTGTGAGTTACCATTAAAATAAAACTCTTTAAATGATGTTTACAAAGAATTATAAAGTATTTGGGAAAATGCATAAGATATGCAATGTGTAAGAAAAAATGTGGCATACAATTGCATATTGAGTGTTAGCTTTATATTTATCTGCTTTCCCAATTTTCTACAATGAGCATATATTATTTTTACAGTTAGAAAACATTTAGTGGAACCCTAGTCAATTACCACAATTAGGGTAGACCAATTACAACACCTACATATTTTGTTTGTCTTATGACTCTATGAATGTATGACTTATTATTTCAGCATTTTACATCATGGAACCCAGCTTAGGAAATAAATTTATTATCTACACTTTTATATTGATGATGAGAATCAAGTCAGAGTCCCTTTAGAGGACACATTTTTAGTCTTTAGCATGGCAGGTTAAACAGTAGTAAAATTTTTTGCTTGGTACAGTTATGAGCTGAAATCATCAATTGCAATATGTTGTTGACTAAATAAACAAGCAAAACTTAGTATTTGTCAAGATCCTCATGAACTTCGGTATTTTATCATAGACAAACACTAGAGCTAGAGGCCTGGTGAATGAAATTTGTGCACGGGGGGGGGGGGCGGCAGTACCCTCAGCCCAGCCTGCACCCTCTCCAATCTGGGACCCCTCCGGGGATGTCTGACTGCCGGTTCAGGCCTGATCCCAGGGATTGGGCATAAACCAGCAGTCGGACATCCCTCTCACAATCCAGGACCACTGGCTCCTAACTGCTCACCTGCTGCCTGCCTGATCACCCCTTATTGACCCCTTTACCAGCCTGATCACCCTTAACCACCTCTGCCTGCTGACCTGGTCACCCCTCACTGCTGCTCCCTGCTGGCCTGGTCTCCCCTCACTGTTCCCCCCTGCTGGCCTAGTTGCCCCCAACTCCCCTCCCACCTGCTTGGTCGCCCCTCTCTGCCCCCCCGCCAACCTGGTCGCCCCATGCAGCCTGCTATTCGGTAGTTGTGTGAGGGCATCCCAACCAATTTGCATATTCATCTATTATTTGTATAGATTGACCCATGACTGAGAAGGAAACAAGATTTGCATAGATACAACATATCCATTGACTAACATATCTTCATTTCATTCTACTTTATGATTTTTAAAAATCCAGTTTGCCAGCCCTTTTCTTACATTAATATACTTAGCTATAATTTTCCTTACATTGTAATATCTTAGACAAAATAGGGCTCATTTGATTTTTTATTCCTCATTCTGGATGAGACCTGCTTCTGTTTTATTATTCTTTCACTAGGACCCCACCTAGCATTTTCCTATTTTGTCTGACAGGTAAAACAAAGGTTCAGTTTCAGAAGAAACAGACTGGCTTGCTCAGTTGTGGTATTTTATTAATTTATATATTTATAAGAAAGTCTATCTGGGTGTTACCTTGAGAAGTCAGAAGTTTGAATATGGATTCAAATATCCTAAACTCCACTTTCAAGACAACATTGAGGAAACAATCAGTAGAATCAAGTAAATCATTATGAAAATATAACAATTATGTTTTCCAGCCCTGGATGTTCTCTTTTAATGAATTATGAGAGTCAAGCCTATTAAATTATTAGCCAGGAAATAATTAAATCAATAGTAATTTTTTAAAGAACAGCAAGTTGAAATTAAGCCAATTTTAAGAATCCATCAATAAAATGGACAGAATTTACAGCAATAGATTACAAATGGACAAGATTTAGGATGTTTGTAGTTCCTTTTAGAGTTTAAACAGATATTAATTTGTTTTCTAAATTCAATCTGTATTTACACAAACTCACCAGAATTGTATATATGAAAAAATAAAACTAGGATTCTGAATATATAAAAATACTATTCAGATTTCAATTTCAAGAAGGGGGTGAAGTAGGTATAACAACTCTTGGAAATTATATTAATAATATATTAATTTAATTTGGGTAGCTCCAGGCCTCATACATGAAGTTAATGATTCTCTACAGTCGTTTAATCACTTACTGAAGTTCTCTTTTCAATCCTAGATACAAATTAATTTTCTTATTTTTAGTTACCAATAAATACTTAATTGGTACCTGGTACTTTGTATTTTATATACTGTAATTTCAGTATAAAATAGTATTTACTAGTATACTAAAATTAATCTGGCTTGCAACAAAAGTATTATGTGAAAATCTGTACTTGCAACAATAACCATGGCTTCACAGAGAAGTTAGTCTCAGGAAGATGGAAAATGTTCTCTTTAATAAGTCTTTAAGAACTCTAGGTGAGATCCCAGGTAGGTGTGATGAATAAATCAATTTAAGTTATTTGTTATGTACCTATCATGTTTAATTCTCTCTTGGGACACAAGTTGGGCGAGATGAAGAGTTGGGATGGGTGTTGAAGATTCAGAAAACTGTCAGTATCCTCAAGGCACTTATAATAGAATGATTAATGAATGATACACAATAAATTGTGAGGTACAGAGAGAGACTGATATAATGAAAGTTAATGAAACTTAAGCTTCAGGGATCCATACTAAAATGGGTCCCTTGGAAGGTTCGAAGGGAATTGCATTAGTTTGCTAGGGCTGCCATAACTAAGTACCAAAGACAGAAATTGATTTGCTCACAATTCTAGAAGCTAGAAGTCAGAGCAGAGTGTCAGCAGGTTTGATTTCTTCTGAGGCCACTCTGCTTGGTTTGTATATGGCCACCTTCTCCCTGTGTTTTCATATAGTGTGTGTGTCCTAATGTCTTTCTTATAAATATACAAATCAGGCCAGCTGGCATGGCTCAGTGGTTGAGCATAGACCTATGAAACAGAAGGTCATGGTTTGATTCCTGGTCAGGCCATATGCCCAGGTATGTAGGCTTGATTCCCAGTGTGGGTGTGCAGGAGGCAGCTGATTAATGATTCTCTCTTATCACTGATGTTTCTATCTCTCTCTCTCCCTCTTCCTTCTTCTCTGAAATCAAGAAAATATATTTTTAAAAAGACACAAATCATATTGGATTAGGGCCCACCTATACAACCTCATTTTTACTTAATTACCTCTTTAAAGACCTTAGCTCCAAATATAGCCACATTCTCAGTTACTGGGGGTTAAAACTTTAGGACATTCAGCCCATAGTTCTTTGCCTCTGCCCTGCCAAATTCATGTCCTTGACAAATGCAAATTACACTCATCCAATCCCAACAGCCACAGAAGCCTTAACTCATTCCAACATTAAATATTATCTAACTCAGAGTTGTCGAGATTCCAGGTTTGGTTCATCCTCAGACAAAATTCCTCTCCAGCTGTGAATCTGTGAAACCAGACAAGTCATCTGCTTTCAGAATACAATAGTAGGACCGGCATAGGATACACACGCCCATTCCTAAAAGAAGAAACTGAAAATGAGAGGGATCACAGGTCCAAGGTAACTGAATCCTAGCAGGAAAATGCCATTAGATTTTTTGAACTTTTAATTTTATTTTATTAATTTTTAGATTAAATATGTATTTATTGATGGATTGAATTTATTGGGGTGACATTGGTTAACAAAATTATATTGGTTTCAGGTGTACAATTCTATAATACATCATCTATATATGGTATTGTGTGTTCACCAAACCAAGTCAAGTCTCCTTCCATTGCCATTTATCTACCCTTTACCCTCTCTTACCTTCCCTCACCTCTTTCACTTCTAGTAAACACCATACTGTTGATTTTAAGGCTAAGGGATAATCCATTTTGGCCCGATGCTCTACCCACCCCACCCACCAGTAAAGCAGCCACCCTCTTTCAGCTCTGAATGGTGACTCTGCCTCCTTGGCTCTGAATGTCTGCCTGACCCCTCTGGAACCAAGGAGGAGAAGGCTTTTGGCCTCTGGGCCCATCGTAGCAGTAACAGCTCTGCTGACCTCTGAACCTCCTTCAGGTTTATTCCCTTTACTTAAAGGGTAAAGCATGTTCACATACAAATAGCTGAATTGGCCCATCCTATAGAATCCCACAAGTGTGACAGACTTCCTTCATCTCACCCCATCTCTCTCCCCTTCAGGCAAGGCTGGCAGCATTTCTACTGGTATAACCCCCTCTCTATTTCTGGTGTCTGCTGAGATGGTTGATTGGATCCTTAAGTCATATGCCGTAATCTCTTTAGCAAGCAGTTGTCCAGCTACATCTTTGATGTTCTCTATATAATGTGCTTTCTCATTTTTCTCAATATGTATAGGCTGAAAATTTTCCAGATCATCAAGTTTTGGTTCCTTTCTGATTAATGATTCCTTTTTCAAGTTATTTCTCTCCTCTAGCATCTTACGATAAGCAGCAAGGAGAGACCAAGCCATGCCTTCAAAACTTTGCTTATAAATATCCTCAGCTAAATATCCAAGTTCATCACTTACAATTCTTACTCTCCACAAAACATTCAAACACAATTTGGCCAAGGTCTTGGCCACTTTATAACAAGAATATTCTTTCCTCCAGTCTTAATATGTTCCTCGTATTTACCTGAAACCTCAACAGAACTTTTAACATTCATACTTCTACCAACATTCTGTTTGTGATGATATATGTATATCTCTGAAATTATAGAAGCTTTCTCTACAGCTCTCCTCTTTTCTTTCTGAATCATTATCAGAGTTGCCTTTAATATGCATATTTCTACCAACAGTCTCTTCAGTACAATCTAGGCATTTTCTAACATCCACCTCAAAACTCTTCAAGTCTCTACCCATTACCTAGTTCAGTGGTCGGCAAACTGCAGCCCCTTGAGTGTGGCTCTTCCACAAAATACCACGTGCGGGCGCGCACGTACAGTGCTATTGAAACTTCGTGGCCACACTCAAGGGGCCAAAGAACCGCATGTGGCTCGCGAGCCGCAGTTTGCCGACCACTGACCTAGTTCCAAAGCCAATTCCACATGTTACTGTTTTTTTTATCCACCCTCTTTGCCTTGTATAGACTGGGGTTAGAGGAGCTGCAAGCACATTAGGGATCTGATTAAGGGGAAGTCGAGTTGGAGAATATTTATTTTGGCTTTAGTAGGATTTATCTGTGTAATTAACAGATACTTTTATGTATAGTTATTATTAACTTCCCCAGTGTAGAAGTGCCTTCTAGGAATATACTTACCATAGTCTATGCCTACAATGTGAAAATGTAAAGTTGGAGCCATGTTGTGATATGAACATGACCCATAGCTCCTGGCACTGGAAATGTGAAGGCAATGAAAGATAAGCAAGATTTTAAATATATGAGGTTAGAAGCCTACTGATGAAAAAGTCTTTCAGATATTAAATGTATAAAACTATAATCAAAAAATTTCGTTTTCACCAGAGCTTACTTCTCTCTTACTAGTAATGTTCTTGATAATGTGATTATAAAAGGACCATATGTTTCTTTTCATTTTTAATGAAAATTAAACAAATATAATTTATCAAAAGTTCTTTGTTCAGGGCACTTATCTATAGCAGCACTATAAACAGTGAATGCCTCTGTATTAAGTCACATGCTTTATGCATATTTATTAATGATAATAGAAAAGGAACCAATTTTGAGCAACTGTGTGAAAGATTAAACAATCTTTCTAGTCCCTCTATATACAATACCATTTATAAAATAATTGTCATATGAAGAAGTGACCTTGAATATGCATACAAATATGGATAATTATGTCTGACGGTTAAGTAATAAAATGTGCTACTTTTCTTGATTTTTTTGATATTTGTAGTATTTATGTCACTCAAAATGTATCATTTATTGTGATTTATTTTCTAATTCCAAACAAATGTACACTTTTTAATTTAACTGTATATTCTTTTTCTTAAACAGGGTTCCCCAATTTGTGTATAAATTCAGTGCCCACAAAATTTAAATTTGCCCTGGATAGAGGCTATTCATGTTGAAGGAAATAATAGGAAGGAGAGATCAAGAAAAATTGGAATAATCACGGAAAATCACTAGTCATTTTTATGGAAAGAAATCAGTTTTATTCTTCAAACACTTGGATCATCTATGTAGATAAGCTATGTTTGTACTTATTTTGCTTTTTCCTTCCACAACATGAAATTTTTTATAACAGGGCAGGAAGTTAGTACTATATTCAGGTTATTAAGAATTATTAAGCTTTTCTGAGACCAATCGTATTGTGGTAAATGATTTTGACTTCCTTGTTGTAAGCATTTTCCATTTATTTGCTAACACAGAACCCTAATTTCATTTCCAGCCCCAGGGACTGAATGATTGTTCTGCTATCATTGCTATGCTAGCCATTGACCTACATTCAGGCATGTTACCTAATTCTGGCAAATAAAAGTTGAAGGCTGGCCCAGCCAACTTGGCTTAGTGGTTGACCATCAACCTATGAACCAGAAGACCACAGTTCGATTCCAGTTAGGGCACATGCCTGGGTTGTGGGCTTGATACCTGGTGTGAGGCAGCTGATCAATGAGGGCTCAATCCCCAGTATGGGGCAGCCGATCAATAATTCTCTCTCATCATTGATGTTAATCTCTCTCCCTCTCCATTCCTCGCTGAAATCAATATTAAAGAAAGAGAGAGAACGAGAGAGAGAGAGAGAGAACACAAATGGCAATGCTCCTGGTCAGGACACATGCCTGGGTTGCGGGCTCGATCCCCAATATGGGGCAAGCAGGAGGCAGCCAGTCAATGATTCTCGTTGTTAAAGTTTCTCTCTCCCTCTCTCTTCCTCTCTGAAATCAATAAAAAATATATACTTTTTAAAAAAGTAGAAGGCTGATGGGAATTTGTGGGAAAAATATTTACGAGTATCTCCAAAAAAAAGTGGCCCTTACTGTATGATGGGCACTACTAGTATGCTAGGCACTAAAGATATTCTACAGAGAAAGTTTAGTGAAAATATTTAAATGTGAAAATTATTGTAGTACACCCCAACATACATAGTTACACCATACAGTCACATGCATCAGGGACAAAATTGTCATTTCAAAGCTAATTTTGTTGATTCATTTATGACTCCACAGACCCTCATTATGGATGCTACATGTCTGTTTCCATTTGGTTATAACAATCTACACTAATAAAAGACAAAGATGCTAAGTGACCCTACCTTTGCTACGCCCATCAGCCAATCAGAAGAGTATGCAAATTAATCCAACAAAGATGGTTGTTAAATTTGCATACTGCAGGCGAGGTGGGGCAGCGCCATCTGCCGCCGCCCCACTGCGATCCGAGCCTGCTGTGGGTGACCCGGGGTGGTGGGGCGAGGCAGCGCCATCCACCGCCCCCCCCCCATTCGGGG
>NW_006286798.1:176416-177912 GCF_000327345.1 Myotis davidii
TCCAGACCTGCTATCTGTGACTGGGGGAGACGGGGCAGGCACCGCGGGATCAGGCGTGCCATCTGCCACCAGTGGAGCGGGCCTAAGCCAGCAGGTGGTTATCTCCTGAGGGGTCCCAAACTGTGAGAGGGCACAAGTGGGGCTGAGGGACAACTCCGCCCCCCTGCCAGTGCACAAATTTTTGTGCACCGGACCTCTAGTTATTTAATAATGAGAATAACATTTTAAAATGTTAGATAATTATTGACTAATACAAGAATAAGAGCACTACAATAATTTGTGAGTTCTCCACAAGGAGTTCTTTTTAATATATATATTTTATTGATTTTTTTACAGAGAGGAAGGGAGAGGGATAGAGAGTTAGAAACATCGATGAGAGAGACACATCGACCAGCTGCCTCCAGCACACCTCCTACTGGGGATGTGCCCCCAACCAAGGTACATGCCCTTGACCGGAATTGAACCTGGGACCTTTCAGTCTGCAGGCCGACACTCTATCCACTGAGCCAAACCAGTTTGGCTCACAAGGAGTTCTTGTCTTAAATACAATTTATTTTATATACAAGTGTATGTAGAAAACTATATACACTTGTATATATTTGAGCTTCTGAGCATGTTGGTTTGCATCATGATTAAGATCTTGCAACAACAGAAATGAAGATATATGAAATTTATATTAGTCTAGACATTAAAGTAATGTGATTAAAGTATTAGGAGGAAATGAGAATAGGTGATAAAAGAATCTATGGGCAGATGCATTTAAATCCATAGTCACTGACTGTTCTGATCCAATGACATCCATCTCCCAGTATTTTCACCTTTGTGTAGTCCCTTATCACAGGGCACCAGAATTGGCCTGTGTAACTAGTAGAATGTGGCATAAATAGTGATTGTAAATTGCTGCGGCTTCCATCTTGGACATACTCTCTCTCATTTACTTTCCTTTTCTCTTTCTTGGTTCACTTACTCTTGGGAAAGCCATGTCTGAGCAAGCTAATGGAGCAGCCTATATGCTGATGAACTGAAGCCTTTTGCTAAAACTACAAAAGTGAGCTTGTAAATTGATTTGTCAACTTCCTGTCAAGTCTTCAGACACTACAGCCCAAGCTGATATCTTTACTACAACCTCATAGGAGAGCCTCTGCAATTCACCTGCTCCTGGATCCCTGACTAATAGAAATTATGGGATAATAAGTGTTCATTGTTTTCAAGCTCTAAGTTTCATAATAAGTTTCACAGATAACTAGCTAGTATGCAAATCAATTAAATATTATTGAATGCAAGTGAACAGATTTCTATAAAGCAAATCTTTTTTATTTTATTTTATTTTATTAAATCTTTATTGTTCAGATTATTACATTTGTTCCTCTTTTTTCCCCCCCATAGTTCCCCTCCACCCAGTTCCCCGCCTCCCCTCCACCCTCCCCCCCCCGTCCTCATCCATAGATGCACGATTTTTGTCCAGTCTCTTCCCGCATCTCCCACACCCCCTTCCC
>NW_006286798.1:179437-181742 GCF_000327345.1 Myotis davidii
GCCCTCCACTACCAGCCCACTCCGCGAGTACCTCCACACCTTTGTATTTTCCGCACTGTGCCTCCTCTGAGTCTCGTATGCTGTTCTCTTTCCTTCTAGTTGAAGAATTTCCCCTCAGCCAGTCTTCCTGTGGTTCTGGGCAATGTCTGTTCTGTCTTTTAGTTGTATTTTTGAAGTGGTTGTTCGAGGCAGCTAACTCCGCTCTTTACCTATGCCGCCATCTTGGTTTCTCTCTATAAAGCAAATCTTTGAGGAAAAATGCAACCTTAAAAGTCCTACAGTTTACTCAGTCCAAAAGAGGTAAAAGTTTTCTCCAGCAATGCAGTCAAAACCTGCATAAAACAAAATTCGATATTAGTCAATATTTCTTTTGTTATTTAAATATATATTTTTATTGATTTCAAAGAGAAAGGGAGAGAGATAGAGAGACAGAAACATCAATGATGAGAGAAACTCATTGATTGGCTGCTTCCTGCATGCCCCCTTTTCGGGTGGAATCAAGCCCGCAACCCAGTCATGTGCCCTTGGCCACAATCGAAACTGGGACCCTTTAGTGCGAAGGCCGACACTCTATCCACTGAGCCAAACCGGCTAGAGCTATTTCTTAAAAAGTATGTTATAATTCTAGTCATAAAGAAACATTGTGAATTGCTCAATAACGTGAATTCTATGGGGAGTAATTTCTTCTTTGGTCATACAATATTTACAATCTTACATTGTCTTTATTACTATTATTTTGAATACTAGTCAGCATTTAGATTCTTACTATGGGTAGACATACTTTATAGTTTCATGCCCTCATACTTATTGCCTGTAATATATCCCCATTTAATTCTCATAATAACCCCATAAGAGAGGCACTGTTATCCCTGCTTAAGTTCACACTACTAGCAAGTAGCAGAACATAACATAGATTTGAATCTAAATCTTTTTCTGGAGCCCAAGATTATTAAAGGGTGTACTGAAATATTTTTATATGAAGAAATCAGTGACAAAGACTCTTTCTACTCATACTTTAGTCAGGCTCCTCTAAGCTTTTTATCATCATGTTATGCCCTTATTTATCCCTGAATTACTCCTTGATCTGTATTCTGATCTGTTTGAAATTAATATCGCTACTCTTGCTTTCTTTTGATTAGTGTTAGCATGGTATACCTTTTCCCTTCCATTTACTTTAAATATACATGTCTTTAAATTTAAAATTGGTTTCTTATAGAAAACATACAGTTGGGTCTTATTTTGGATCCACTCTGAAAATCTGTCTTTTAGCTGATGTATTTAGATCAATGACATTTAAAGGGATTATTGATATAGTTGGATTAATATCTACCATATTTGTTATTCTTTACTATCTGTTGCCCTTGTTATTTGTTCTTATTTTTGTCTTCCACACTTTTTCTGCTTTTTATAGTTTTAATTGTTCATTTTGTATAATTCCATCTTCTTTCCTTTCTTAGAATATTAATTATACTTCCTTTTTTTTCAGTTGTTGCCCTGGAGTTTGAAATATACATTTACAACTAATTCAAGTTCAGTTTCTAATAACACTATTACTGCTTCATGGGTAGTGAAAGTACCTTATAATAACAAAATGTTTCTAATTCCTCCTCATCCTTTGTATCATTGCTGTCATTCATTTCACTAATATATAAGCATCTGGTGATTGTGGAGGCCACCTAAGCAAGGTAAAGTCTCCCTCATGTTCTTGAAACCACTCCTGCACAATACGAGCACCGTGGCATGGTGCATTGTCTTGTTGGAAGAAGCCATCTCCATTGGGATACGCCATCAACATGATAGGATGAACTTGATTAGCAACGACACAGGTATGTTGTGCTATTCAGACGGTGTTCCACACGAATTAAAGGGCCAAATCATGCCAGGCAAACATGCCCCAATCCATAACACTGCCCCCACCAGCTTGAAGGGTTGTGCTCAGGCATGAGGGGTGCATGCTTTCATGCTGTTTCCACCAAATTCTCACTCTGCCATCTGCATGATGCAACTGAAAAGGTGATTCATCAGACCACATGACTTTTTTCCAATGCTCGACTATCCAATCCTTGTGTTCCTGTGCAAATTGGAGATGTTTTATCTTGGTAACTGCAAACAGCAAAGGTGTTTGAACAGGCATTTGGCTTCCATATCCCATTCGATGCAGTGTACAGCTAATTTGTCTACAAAGGTCAGGTGGTCATATAATCTGGCCACTCAGTGTGTGTGTGTGTGTGTGCATTTTTCTTTTTTAAAAAATTTCTTTATTTGTTAAGGTATTACAAATGTGTCCTCATCACCCCCATTAATC
>NW_006286798.1:186437-198467 GCF_000327345.1 Myotis davidii
CCCCTCCTGTGGGACAGGAGTCAGAGTTCCCCAAGAATCCAGTATCAGAGTCTCTGTTGCTTCGCATGACCTTGCCTTGAGAATCAGGGTCCCTGTGTGCCCTTGCACCAGGAATTGGATTCACTGGCTCTTAGTATGAATGCACAGGGAATCAGGATCTCAGGTGCAGGTGATAAGAAACACAGTCAAGTCACTGGTGCTTGGTGCTGCCTCCTGCCCGGAGAATCGGGGTCCCATGCTGCGGGGAATAAGTTCCCAGTGTTCACGTGTTAGCTCCCAGGCTAAGGTTCCTATAGCCCTTGTTGCGCGGGACAAGTTCCCAGTGTTCGCGAGCTTCCAGGCTAAGGTTCTTATAGCCCTTGCTATGTGAGACAAGTTCCCGGTGTTCACACCTTAGCTCCCAGGCTAAGGTTTCAGTAGCCTGTGCTGCGTGGGACAAGTTCCTGGTGTTTGCGCCTTCTAGGCTAGGGTTCCTGTAGCCCTTGCTGCACGGGACAGGTTCCCAGTGTTCACGCGCTTCCAGGCTAAGGTTTCTGTAGCTGGTGCTCAAGCGCTTTCAGGCTAAGGTTCCTGTAGCAGTACTGAGACCCGGGCAAGGGGTGGGTCTATCAATTACTATGGCGCTGCCCGCGAGCCTGTTACTCACAGAAATCTGCTGCGGGGATGTCTGGATTCTTGGTGTCCATGAGTCTGTATCTGTGGTCCCAGGTCTCTGTCCCCAGTGGCTGCAGGGTCCTGGTATGCATCTGAGATCAGACTGGGTGGTGCTGAGGCCAGAATCCTAGTCTCAAGCAGCTTTGTTTCCCAAGTTGGCGTAGTCTCTGTTCCCATGCTGGCCATCCAGGCGTGTCTGCGCAGGAAGCGGAGCTCCGTTGCCTAAGACTTCCCAGTTTAGCAGCCCTTTAGAAGACCTGCAGAATCTAACTGTCCCTAGCTCATACACACACACACCACACAGGTCCACACACTCCTCTATCACTCCCTCGCGCTCTCACACTCTCTCCCTCCCTACCTTCCTGCTAGTCGCCATCTTCTATCTAAATGCATTTTTCTTTTACTATTTTGAACAAACTGTTATCTATTAGATCAATTCAGAATAAGAAAAATAAAAGTTTTTATTTTACTTCTTTTGTCCATTTTCCAATGTTCTTCCTTTCTGTATGTAGATCCAAGTTTCTGATCTATATCCTGTTCCTTCACTCTTAAGAGCTTCTTTTAACATTTCTTGCAAGGCTGGTTGACTGGCAACAAATTCCCTCAAATTTTGCTTGTCTGAGTAAGTGTTTATTTCTCCCTTAATTTTAAAGGATAATTCCACAGGTACAGAATTCTAGGTTGGTAGTTGTTTCTCTCAGCACCTTAAATGTGTTATGCCACTCTTTACTGCTTGTGTGATATCTGAGAAGTTGAATATTTGCTCCAACTTCTTTTTCCTTTGGCTTCTCTCAATGTTTTGTTGTAGCTTTGATTTTTCTGAAGTTTGAGTATGATATATCCCTATCTCTATTTCTGTATTTGTTGTTATTGGAGAGAAAGTGATTTGAATTTGAAAGAACTAGAAGTGGAAATATGAATATTTATTTTCAAATGACTTTTTATATTGAAATAATTATAAATTTAAAGGTCTTTGTTTATTTTAGAACTAGAGGCCCAGTGCACTAGATTCATGCACCAGTGGGGTCCCTCGGGCTGGCCTCCAGGGAGTGGGCCAAAACTGGTTCTCTGACATCTCCCAAGGGGTCCTCGATTGTAAGAGGGCAGTTCTGGGGTGATGCACCCAGGAATTGGGCTCCCTCCTCTCTTCTCCCAATATTATGTCACTTTCTTTCTGTATCTGTCTCACTTTACCCTAAATTTGGTGGTAACTGATGACTTGTGAGCATTTAGCTGCAAAATGCAATTATTTAGCAAACAGGATTTACTTAGCCTGGAATCTAGTCAGCCTAGGGCAGGACCCTGCTCAATGTCAGGCTCCCACCCAAGCCCTTCCGCCCGGGTGGAGTCCTGTGGTGGCGGGAACCACCTTCTTCCCACCTGAGCTGCTCCTTCACCTCCTTCCCTCCCCAGAGGTTGCCCGCTGGCACTATTGTCCACCCAAAAGGAGGGAAACCGTAGCCGATTTCCCAGCCAAAAATGGTAGTGGGAAAATTTGCTGCCTCCACTGGAAATTGATATTAAGCGGGTAGGCTGACATGGGCGTTAGATGTCGGGCCCGCAGCCAGTAGGTCCTGCTCATCTCATCATTTAGTTAATTGAGTTGAAAAGTTTCTGTAAGGGCCAGACCCACAACCTCTGCAATGGGCTAGAGGCCTGGTGGGGAGCCAGACCCGAAGTGGTGGAGCCAATGGGCTAGAGGTACAGTGCATGGATTTGTGCACCAGTGGGGTCCCTAGGCCAGGCCTGCAGGTATTAGGCCAATACCGGCTCTCAGACATCCCCTGAGGCATCCTGGATTGCAAGATGGTGATTCTTAGGTGACACACCCTGGAATTGGGGTCCCTCCTCTCTGGTTCCAGGTGCATCACCCGAGAACCACAGCTGCCAAGTCACCACAGCTCAGCAGCTCCGGCATTGAGTGTCTGCCCCCTGGTGGTCAGTGTGAGTCATTGCTACTGGTTGCCTGGTTGAATGATTGGTGAGTTGCTTAGGCTTTTATATATATAATAGAGGCACAGTGCACAAAAATTTGTGCACTCCCGGGGGGGCGGGCAGTCCCTTAGCCTGGCTTATGCCCTCTCGCAGTCTGGGACCCCTCAGGGGATGACCACCTGCTGGCTTAGGCCCGCTCCCCGAGGGATTGGGTCTAAGCTGGCAGTCAGACATCCCTCTGGCAGCTCAGGAGCCCTCACAGGATGTCTGACTGTGGCTTAGGCCCCCTCGGACATCCTTAGCACTGCCGAGGAGGCAGGAGAGGCTCAGAGGGCGTTTTCAGACAAGCAACACCCCCTTCAGGGTGGGGGTCCTGCTGGGGTGCCTGGCCAGTCTGGGTGACTGGCTGTTTACAGGCTGGTCAAGCCCCCTAGAGGGGACCCTCACCCGATGAGGGTGTGGCCATCCTGGGTGAGGGGCTGATGGCTGTTTGCAGGCTGGCCATGGCCCCCAATCACCCAAGCTCCCAGTGGAGGCTGGCTGGAAGCTGGTATCTGGGATTTATTTATCTTATAATTGAAACTTTGTTGCCTTGAGTGGAGGCCACAGCGGGCCAGGGCAGGCAGGAAGTTTGGCCTCCTCCATCCCCAGGGCAACCAAGCCTCCTGCTTGCTCCAGCTCCGTGGCTGGCGGACTCCATCTTGGTTGGGTTAATTTGCATATAGTCGCTCTGATTGGCTGGTGGGCATGGCTTGGGGTGTAGCGGAGGTGCCGTCAATTTGCATGTTTCTCTTTTATTAGATTAGATAGATTATGCCAGAACAACTGAGAATATCGTGGCTTTAGTAATTTTATCTTTTTACTTGTAAGACAAATGTTTGTAAAGAAGGGTTAAGCTTGTTTGTTGGTGTGCAATTGTAAATAATGAGTTTAGAGTGGAAATAAAAATTTTAGCTCTTTGGTGCCCTTCCTTAAAAGTTCTACAGTCCCCAATCATGTTCTCATCAAGTTTATGCCATGTAGCTGTTTTATAGGGGAAAGCATTTAAAACTATTTCCTTCTGACACAGAACTAATATCCTTGTACTAGTATCTTTGTATGAGTTCTAATTTTCCATTTTACAGGAAACCAGTTTTATGTCATGTGAGGAACAAATTCAGGGCTATTCTTTTTAGATTTGATACAATTACCTGTACTATTTAAGTAAAAAGTAAACTGTGAAGGTGCTCTAGAGTGGCTGTCAATGTTAACTACATTGACAAAATAATTTACTCAACTTTCTATTTCATTTGCCTTTATAGACACAGTCAGTCACAAATCAACTGGCTCAGTTAACTTACTGTGAGGAATTCATTTCCTATGAAAAGCTAACTTTTAACATGATAGAATTTAATAATAGAGTGGAAATCTTCAGAATGGACAAACTTTGAAAGTGAGTACAACATTAAATTTGCTACTCAGGTACTTGAGGGCAATTATGGTTAGGTTCATTTTTAACAATGTCAATGGGCCAGGCAAATTTATTTACTCAAGAAACATTCATAGAGACTTCCCATGAGCTTTTCACAGTGCAAGATCTGGGGATAGTATTTAAAACATCAAGTCTCAACCTTCAACAAATGCACAATCCAGTGGGAAAATCAGACAAAGTAAGAGAGAATTATGTAACAATATTATAAGTACTTGTCAGTGGTAGGGTTGTGTGAAGTAGTGTTTCAAGAAAATTAATGTGGTAGCACTTTGTAAAGTGCACTTGAGTTAAGGATATCAAATTAATAATATAAAGTACCAGATATTACTCCTATTTCTATTCTATACATAAGAAAATTTCAGAGGTTCATAGAGATTCAGTAATAGCCTGGAATTCATTGGCTTATTCATTAATATGCTCATTCATTGACGCATCCATTCATCAGAAACTGTTCTATGAACCAAGACTGGACCCTGCCTTAAGGATTTTATAAGAGATCCAGAAGTGCTGTTATCATTCAGAAAAAGAGATAATGCTACTCTATTTTGAAATCCTGATAGGAGCAGTGGATATAAATACTCAATTATACATTAAAGGAAAGAGCTGAGAGTCAAGCTCAGTTCATTACAGTTGTCTATGAAAGGTAGCTCTCCTACATTCTGGCAGCCAGGTTATAGAGCAGTGATGGCAAACCTATGACACGCGTGTCAGAGGTGACACGCAAACTCATTTTTTTGGTTGATTTTTCTTTGTTAAATGGCATTTAAATATATAAAATAAATATCAAAAATATACATCTGTGTTTTACCATGGTTGCAAATATCAAAAAATTTCTATATGTGACACGGTACCAGAGTTAAGTTAGGGTTTTTCAAAATGCTGACACGCCAAGCTCAAAAGGTTTGCCATCACTGTTATAGAGAGTGGAGAGGGTTTTATTGATATATATCCTCAAGAGTTGCTGAGTTATATTGTGTGAGTAGGGATTTAAAATACTAAATACTTCAGGACTATATAAACAGTGTGATGAGTAAGAGAAAAATAGTTAATCCTAATTAAAATGCTAGGTGTGAATATAATTACCATGTGAAGTGTCTTTATACGAAGTAACACTTTGGGGTCAGCTATTAGTAGATGAAGTGTCTTAAAAAAAAACATTGCCTTAGGATTGGCCAATTTGCACAAAAAAATGTTAAAAGTAATTTTTGATTGATATGAGAATCAAATGAACCATTCAGAATATGAGGAAGCAAAAAACACCCAATCAGAAAAAAGAATCCAAAAGTATGAAGATAGTGTAAGGAGCACCTAGACAACTTTAAGAGTACCAACATTCACATCATGGGGGTGCTGAAAGAAGAAGACGAGAGAGAGCAAGATACTGAAAACCTATCATTTAGAATTGAAGTTCAGATAAAGAGCTTCATAGACAAGAAAAAGCTAAAGAAGTTCATCACCACCAATCTACCATTATATGAAATGTTGAAGGTTATTCTTTAAGAAGAGGAAGAAGAGAAAAAGATAAAAAAAATGTGAACAATAAAATGACAATAAATATATATCTATCAACAATTGAATCTAAAAATAAATGAAAAAGGAATCCAATGATCAAAATAAACTGAAGAATAAAATAGAACCAGAGGCATGGAAAATGAAACAGACTGATGAATCGCAGAGGGCAGGGGGAGAGGGAGCAAGAAGAGATTAATTAAAGAACTTATATGCATATATGTATTACCTATGAAAACAGACAATAGGATGGTGAATGCTTAGGATGGGGTGGTAAGCAAGAAGAGGGGAAATGGGGTGGGGGAAGGGGGACATCTGTAATACTCTCAACTGAACTGCATTCAGCACAGCCAAGGGTGAACTTGAGGAGGGGCAGTGAAGGATTAAAGAAGACAGACAAGAGAATACAGTTGGAGCCAGGTAGGATCAGCGTGCCTGGATGAGGAAACAGTGACACAGCCTGTACGCCAAAGCTTTATTTTATAGTCAGATCACACAAATCAAAACAAGGGGAGTGGTAAACATGTTTACAATGTTCTTTCGAGTTTCAAATCTATTTTGTAACTCAAGCCTTGTTTTGGCAGCACTTGCTGCACCTCCTACAACCAATTAGCTACCTAGGAACAAGGGAGGACTATAAGATCAAGCTTCATTATGCTAGAGGGCTTTTCCCTCCAAGCTGGGACTTGTATGTGGCTCTGCCACAGGTCAGTCTGAGGCTTGACCCTATAGCCACTCCCTACACTCAACAATAAAGATTTAAATAAAAAAACAAATGTTTGGAAATGGGGGAGACAGTTACAGAAGTTTACCAGGAAAAGCACAGTAAAGAAGCGTAAAGTTGTTACGTAGATTCAAGTCCAAGACTTTCTCCACATATATGAGTTTCTAGTGATAGTTCCTGGTACAGAGAGATACACTTACAAGTGGATATTTCCCTTATAAATGTAAATACCTTTTGCAAAAGGGCTACTTCTACTCACCTTTTAGGGCTTCTCCTGTATCTGCTGTTTCTTAAAAATAACATTAGCTAAGGACAATTTTTATAACAAAGGAGCATTTTGGGGCATGGAAAATTTTGCTCCCCTTCAGAGCCATTTTGAAAGAGGAATTAGATAGCCCTAGCTGGTGAACATCAGCCTGCAGACTGGAGAGTCCCAGGTTCGATTACAGTCAAAGGCACATGCTTGGGTTGTGGGCTCGATCCCCAGTAGGGAGCATGCAGGAGGCAGCCAATGGGTGATTCTCTCTCATTATTGATGTTTCTATCTCTCTCTCCCTCTCCCTTCCTCTCTGAAATCAATAAAAATATATTTTTTAAAAGAAAGAGGAATTAGAGTTCCTAGGCTTCAAACTTGAGATTTCTAAAACATATAAGTAACATCAATAAAATGGAAACTGGAAATAGGAGGTATAGTAGGCAGCCAGAGTAAATGAGACTGTGTTTTGTAGATGGTGTGTGAAAGTTGTTAGAGTAGAAGTGAGAACAAACTTCCTGCAAGCATACTGCTTAATAGGATCAAAAACTAAGGCTGTCAATATTAACATTACTTTACTATTCTGGGAAATTTTGTCTAGAAAAATAAAGTTGTAAGTAACTTTATTATTTGTTTCAAGAACTTTCTGAAAAATTATTTTATATGAACAATAAGTTTGTTCAACTAGCTGCCCTTCCCAAGTTAAGAGGTTACTATTCAGGGTAAATAACCCATTCTCAGATTGATATATCACTTAATGGGCAAATTGCTCACTTGCCAAATGATTACCCAACAAAACTCTTGCTTTGCTATATTCATCAATCTAAAAATCTATATTACAAAGTTTGCACAATTCCTGTCAGATCCCTGCATTGAAAGCGATGCCTTAAGCCAAACCCCCAAACTTTATAAATACCTGCCTTTGACTTTCCTGTTACAAGATACTACTAAGATTCTGCCAAAATGTTATTTTCCTTTATTACAACAAGTAATATATTCAGTTTTTTTTGGCCAACAGATTTTTGTTGGTGATCTTTTTTGGAGCCAGCAGTCATAGATAGGATGGTCAAAGTAATGAGAAATTTATGTTTTATATGAATATTGTTAAGGGATGAGGAAACTTTCCCCCTTCCTCTCTTAGTTCTTCTGGCTGGTTGAATAATTAAAATGGCATACAGTGGATTGACAGGAGAAAAATCAAGTTTTAATACGCATGGGGAATTCTCATAAGCATGAAATTCCAGAGACAGTGAGGCAAAATGACATAAATAACATTCAGAACTAAAGAGGGGGAAGTGAGGCAGGTCACAGTGAGATGAAAAGAGTTAATGTTTTATAAACAAATGTATAGCAGGCCATCTTGAAACAATGAGATATAGAGAAGATATTGATCAAATGGGCCTTCTAGGTTCCTTCCTATCATATTAAAACATAGTCCTCTGTGATGATAGCTCCCACCTGGAACAAGTCCTTTGTCTAAATTCTTTTAGGCAATAAGGGGGAAAGTCAAAGGTTCTTCCTGAGCCTTTTGTACCTTGATTTTCAGTTTGAACTAATCTGCACACCAGAGTGGCAAATGTTGGAGTGATTCAGAGAGATATCCAAGGAGAGCATTCACACACAGTAAGAGGTAGATGAGCTAGAGCAGACTACAAAAAGGTAGGGTAAGTAGAATTTTATCATATATCAGAGCCAAAAAAAATGGAAAAGAACTTTCTTGGTGGGGTGACCATAATTGCCATGCATGAAAGGTTTAGGATAATACGGATTAAAAGAAGATGGCTAAAAGATTTAGAAGAAGTTTAGGAAACCTCAAATAGAACATTTAAGCATGGAATGAATATATAGTTATTAAATATGACCAATGGCTCTAAACTAAGAATAATGGAATTTGAGAAAAGAAAGTGAAAATAGGCTAATATAGTTGAAAGGGGGGCCCCAGTAAAATTTATACTAGTAAAGCTTCCAGTGGCGTGGGGCAGAGTCAAGATATTAGAGAAATGATGTAATGGCTTGAAAGATTTAGACCAGAGGTCAGAAAACCTTTTCTATAAAGGACACTCTTGTCTCAGTCACAACTTTGCTATCATAGCCAAGGAAGCAGTCAATACAGAAACGACTGGGCATGAGTGGATGTGTTCCAAAAAAAACTTTACAAAATTAGATTGCAGGCTGGATTTGGCCCATGGGCTGCAGTTTGCAGACACCTGAATTATACTGTGGCAATGTTATGAAACAAAAGAAGTCTTTAACAAGACAAAATATCCATAATAGTTATCAACATTAAATACATTCACTAGAGCTGAGCAACTATTCAAACTATTCATGAACAGTGCTAAAAATGGCAGCCGCTGAAGGCAGCTCTCTATTTCTCCCCAAAAAATGTTATAGGGTTGAAGCTGGTCTCTGATCTGCATACATCTTGATCGCCAGACTGGATCATCCTACACTGAAATAAAGAAGTCTTTTTTAAAATTTATCTTCATTGTTGAAAGTATTACAGATGACACCCTCCCCCCAAAATCCCCATTGGAAATAAAGAAGTCTTTGTGGGACATATTTTGCATAAAATTTATGCTTCCCAAATTAATAGCCTTCGTCAATTTAGAATTTTAATCAATGCACGCTAATTTGCTATTCAAATCTCTTGAAAATTAGAATAAAAAAGTAAAGATAATTACTATAAATTAACAAGATACTTAATCCATGGAATACTTCTAGATTCACATTCAGACTTAAGTAATATTACAACCCAAAAGAAGTTTGAATAGTGTTATTTTTAAAAGAGAAGTAAATGGCCGGGGGATGGGAGCGGAGGACAGAAACAGAGCTTGCAATGCTGTGCTTTAGCTTAATTATAGAATTAACAATTTACTTTGTAATTTAATTTTAACCTTGATAATACATTAACCATGCAAGTTTCAGAAACTAGCTAATGCAAATAATGTGGTTGTAGTATCAATATTAATGTCAAAGCAGAAGTAAAGATATTTAGTAGTAAAGTCATAAAAAGTGATCTCGGTAAGCCTTTTTCATTTAATCATGAATGTATCCTATATAATAAAAATGTAATATGCAAATTGACTGAACTGCAGAATGACCAATCGCTATGATGCGCACTGACCACAAGGGGGCAGGCGCTCAACACAGGAGCTGCCCCTGGTGGTCAGTCCACTCACACAGGGGGAGTGCCACTGAGCTAGAAGCCGGGCTTTCAGCTGGCAAGCGCAGCAGCGGTGGCAGGAGCATCTCCCGCCTCCACTGCAGGCAGGCAGTAAGGAGCGAGGAGTCCCGGAGTGTAAGAGCCCCGGACTTTGAGAGGGATGTCTGACTGCTGGCACGTGGACATCCCCTGAGGGGTCCACGACTGCAAGAGGGCACAGGCAGGGCTGAGGGACTCTCCCCGCCTTCAGTGCTCGAATGTCATGCAACGGGCCTCTAGTACAATCATAACATTGTGCATACCTTCTATTTACTACAGATCACACTCTTTTGCTTATTTAATCACCGGATGGTACTTTTTATTCTTTATTTTAATTTAGAGATAGGAAAAAACAAAAGCAAAATTTAAAATATATTACATTGCACCCCTAGCTGGTTTGGCTCCATGGATAGAGCATCAGCCTGCGGACTGAAGGGACCTAGGTTCGATTCCAATCAATGGCACATGCCCGGGTTATGGGCTTGATCCCCAGTAGGGAGCGTGCAGGAGGCAGACAATCAATGATTCTCTCTCATCATTGATGTTTCTATCTCTCTCTACCTCTCCCTTCCTCCCTGAAATCAATAAAAATATTTTTTATAAAATAAAATGTATTACATTGCAAAATTTAGGCTAAGTTCATTACAGTGCAACAATACATTTAGCCTCTATACCTAATCCTGTGAGATAAGTACTGTTATGATCCCCATACCACAGGTAAGGAAAGTAAAGCACAAAATGATTATAAAACTTTCTAGTACTAATAGAGTTCATAAGTAGCAGAACTATGAGTTGACCAAGTTCTATTTGTCTCAAGATCACAATCTTTTAAATACCCTAACATGTCATCTCTGAAGAAGACCATTGGAAGTGGAGGTACAGAGTGCAGCAATACAACTAGTTAATCACCTACTAGTTTTTGTACTGTACTGGATTTGGAAGATTTCCCATGGAAGTGGGTCCTTTAAAAAATTATATATATATAATTGACTTCAGAGAGGAAGGAAGAAGAAGAGAGAGAGAGAGAATCATCAATGATAGGAGAGAACCATTGATCAGCTGCCACTTGCACACCCCACACTGGGGATCGAGCCCACAACTCAGGCATGTGCCCTGACCTGGAATCAAACTGTGACCTCCTAGCTTACAGGTCGATACTCAACCATTGAGCCTTGCAAGCTGGGAGAAAGTGGGTCCTTTTTTATGCAGAAAATTATGGCATCATTTGACAAAAAATAAAATATAATGAAATATATAAACAATGTGTACTTTGAGACCCTTTTGTAAGTATAATAAACATAAACCTACCACTAGGCCAGACATTTTAATAAGATGGTATGGGACATATCAGAATTCAATTCATCTTTGTGGACCATTGCACTGGATTCTGAAGTTTTTAAGAGGAGGGACTAGAACTTGTTCACCTTTGTCTCCAATGTCAAATACAGAGCCTCTCATAAAACAGAAAATACTGACGTCAAAGGGCATCAGTTGTTGACCAGCCACTTACCATTTGTATAACCTTGGCTCAATCATGTCCCCTGAGCCTAAGTTTGTTTTGTTTTGTTTTGGGTTTTTTTTTTTTTTTTTGGCTGGGAGTTTTTTTAATTTAAAACAAAAAAAATACTGTGAATTTTACACTAGCTATTAAGGGTAAAGAACCTGCTACACCAGGACAGGGCACACATTTGTGCATGATCTTAAAAGCTTGGGGAGTGAGTAGGCTCAGGGACCCAAATATTCGGACAACCCCAAGGCCTGTTGAGAGGGGCAAAAGTGAATGAGCCCCTATGGCAGCGATTCTTGAAAGAATAAAAAAATGCTACAAGCCGCACAAACTTCCCAGGCTTCCCCCGCTAGAGACAGGAACAAAGGGAGCGCAGGCCTTGAGACTGTCCCCGGAGATAACCAACCATTGAGATAAGCAGGTTGTAAAAACATCAGGCAGGAATAAGGAGTGCTCCTTACTCCCTCATGCATGCAACCCCTCCCCAACGTGTAATTTTTGCTATAAATATCTGGAAAACTCTCTGCTCGGGGCCCAACTCCGCTCCTGCGTGAGTTTCGAGTTGAGCCCCAGCGCGCTGGAATAAAGCCTCTTGCTGTTTGCATCAAGTGACGTCTCCTGCGGTTGTTTGGGGTCGCCGTAAGTCTGCAGGACAGAGTGAGGGTCCCATTATTGGGGTCTCACAATTGCAAATTCTAAAACAAGCCCGCGTGGAATGACTTTCCTTTGTTGGGGGAGAAGGTTGAGAGGCTCTGTGCAGCCCACCTGATGCATG
>NW_006286798.1:199300-208881 GCF_000327345.1 Myotis davidii
GGAAGTTTTATGATGTACTTTCTGTTCCAGTCTCAGCAGCAGAGTCTGAGGCATCAATCCTGGTTGATGATGTTAAAAATGAGGCGAGTCCCCCAAGTCAGGGGTCCTGGTAGAACACAAAACATACTCGGTAGCCAGGCAGCAAGGCCAACATCTTTACTTCTAAGTAGAAGGGTATGCACACATGGTCTGAAAATGTGCCCATACTGAGCAGGTGGTCTGCTCAGATATTTATAATCCCTGATGCACGTAACCTGTCCCTTGCTCTTTTTTTTATTTATTTTTTATTTTTTTTTCCTTTTTTTATTGCTTAAAGATGTGTCCTTATCCCTTTAAGAACCTTAGCACTTGATGTAGTGTTTCCCAAAGTGTTTTTGAACATGTGTTCCATGGCACATGAAAGGTATTGGGAAGGCAAGAAATATTTTTTATAAAGCTTTAAGTCAGACTTATTCAAGCATACACACACACACACACACACACACACACAACTTATTTTTATTGAATAATTATTAGTATCTCAAATGGGCTTGCATTCCACAGAATCCACTTTGAAGGTGCTGCCTTGTTATCACAGGATCATGTCAGCCTTCATCACAACAACCCATGAAAACCATTCAAAACAGCATTTGAATTAAGACAGGAATTTCCAACCAGCGTGCTGCAACCCACTGGAGTGCTGCAAGAATTTTTAAAACATGCAATACCTGACCATTTAGTCAGGGGCACTGACCTCTTTTCCCTTAGATTGTCAAATAAAAAAATGAAAACGGCCAACATACTAATATCCATCTAGTGCAAATAAATCAAAATTATACCGATATTTTTGTCAGATCAGTAAAAAATATATTATAGTAAACCCTGGAATTTGTGGACATTGATTTAACGGACAAAATTTTCAGTCCATATGTCATATGTAAAAATTGACAGCCTGTTCATTTTAAAATGCTTTTAACCAAGATTTGCTTATAATTAACAGGTTATTTTTGTGCTACTAATTCACTATTATTTTTAACAAATTTAAGCGAACAGGCCACAGATTAGGGAAAACGCTATAGTAACTTTACTGATATAAATAAATATTACATAGCTACAACTATAGTCTACATATTTAAATCCAAGAATCACTACTTATAAACAATGTTCAGCAAATGACCGACACCGGATCACACTGCATTGCAAGCAGTAATTGGTTCTGTTGTTTCCTGGCAAGACATTCTGCAGCAGTTTTAATGCGAGCCGTAGATGTTACATGTGCGCTATGCCACATCCTAGTTGTGTGCATTTGTTTACTCCTGGTGACTGGTGAATGCACACATTTACTAGGCCTATTCAGTATAAATTTAAAATGACAGTAATACATATAGAAAACTTTTCTGTGAAATTAAACTTCTTGTACATACTTAATTTTAATTACACAAACATGTCCACATAAGTAAAGATAGGTAAACTAATTTGTCAATTTTTCAACATATGCATTTGGAAAACTTACTTTATTGTATAATGGACTTTCAGCTTTAATGGATACCCCCTTGCCCGAATTACTCTCTGATATTGAGGCTTTACTGTATATTTTTGGTGTGCTGCAGAACTTTAGTAATTAGTTTATGTGCCATGAGATGAAAAAGGTTGAAAATTGCTGAATTGGGATATTGCACAAGACTGTTACCACTTTTTCATTATTATTTTTGAGCAACATGGTTTACTTTGTTTAGAAGGATAAAGCAACCAGGTGGAAGGGCTATGTGGGTGTACTGTAACATTTTCACACTCATTATTTTCCTTTGTAATTCAGTGAGCTGTACTGAATTGAAAATAAACCTGTCAACAACCAAAGCAAAAAATTAATTAAAATGTTCCAAGCAAAAGAAAAATCAATTTAAAGAAACATAGCAAAAAATAAAGTAAATAAACATATTCTCACCACAAAATCTGAAGAGAAGTTATGTATGCACATAAACTCACATTTGAAGAAATTGAGGCCTGCTCTTTTGTATATTTCTAGAGAAGGCACTTCTAGGTTGATTTCTGTTTGGCATATCAGTCATTTTCTATCTTTCCCAACATTTCTAAGAGGGTGCTACTTTGAATTGATTATAAGTGCATTCAATTTGATACACTATAGTGTAGTGAATAGAGCACTTGGGTTGGAAAATGCAATGGAGATTTCAATCACAATTATGCTACTTATTATGTGATCTTAGGCAAGTCATTTTGCCTCCCTGGGACTTCTATATGTGATTTGTTGCCTACATTCATAACTTAAAGAGAATAAAGTTTAGGCTTGCTGTTCTCAAAGGAACCCTTTAGTTACATAGAAGCAACTGTCCTAAGCTACTGTACAAAACGTGCATTATGTTCAAATTGAAAGAATAATTAGTAACATTAAATGACTCTTGCTATGCAACAACATTTTTGTGTGTTTTACATATATTATTTATTTGGATTCTCATTAAAACCCTATGAGGTAAATGTTACTATTATCACTGTTCTATAAATAGAAAAACAGACAAAGAGAGGCCAAGTAACTTGCCCAATGCCATGAAGCTCATGAGTGAAAGAGCAGGGCTTTGAACCTAGGTAGTCTAATGTCAGAGGCTCTGAGGTTAACCAAGGTATTGAAGGGAAGTAGAATTTGCCAATCCAAAATATGCCTCTTTGGCATGTCACCATAAGAAACATCCAAACCTGTGGAGAAATTTTATAAAATTTATTAGAGCCCAACTGATGACATATGCCAGGGAGCAAAATCTCAAATGCTCTGAAGAATAACCGTTTTTGAAGTTTCCTTTATGCATTTAAAATTAAGAAGGGTATATAAAGAAAGTTACATAAAGGTGGGAGAAAGCAACACAGGATTGGATTACAGAATGATTAAGGTTATTTGCTTTTTTGAAGATAGTTACATCTTAGAAAAATTTATATTTCATGTATAGTTTATTTAATTTACGTTGCAGCACTTCTCCAGATTCCTCAACCGTAGCAGCTACAGATAAGACCCTAGCATGGGACCACTCCTTCATGGTGAACTTTACTCCCCAGCAAGTTGTTAGACTCCCTTAGAGGAGGAACAAGGGGGCTGGGCCTGAGAATTGCCTCATAGGACTCCCATACAAGCCTTTGCATGACTACACCCTTAAACATTAAGGACAATGAGGGTCTGACCACATCAAAATAATCTTAGGAACAAAGCTTTGGGTCTATTGACCACAGAGACAGAGTTTTGGTGAAACTAAAGATAACATCTACTTGGTAGGCCTCGGTTGTGTTTCAGATCCAGGCCCAGAGAAACAATAAAACCAGACAAAGAGAAGCCATGCTGACATCAGGACCAGACGTCATGACTAATAAACTCGTACACTAGCCCTGACCAATCAAAAGAGACCACACTGTGAAAGGACACATCTGAAAAGATAATGAATATTCTATTGAAATCCTCCCCTGAGACCTACCCTAAAATCCCTATCTTTAGAAAACAGATAAAAACTCGTAAGGCAAGGGACCCAGTGAATGCTCTTTCTCTCTCTCTCTAGTCTAGAGCATGCTCATACCTTTCTTAGGGGCCTACCTTTGCTTTCTTTCTCCTAAGCTCTACAGGCCTTTCTTTTGCCTCTGTAATTTGTTTCCTGAGTCCACACAGCCCAGCTGGCTCATTTCTTCTACCTTTTTGACTTTCTAAATACACTTTTTCAGTTAGAGTTCTTGGCTCTGAATTCTTTCTTAGCTAAACTCAAGAACTGAGGTCTAACACATCACCAGTAGCAGTTGCACATTCCATATGTATGTCAAGACCTTGAGTGGTATTACACAGATGGAACAATGTGAAGCACTCAGGAATCTATTTTGCTGTTCTGAAAATTATCCAATAAAAGACACTAATAAAGAATAAACTTTTGGTGGCCCCAAATCCTTATTCCCTGGCCTGCAGTCAAGAAAACAGATCAATGTGTTGTTGCAACAGCTTATGGATAAAATGTTTTCCTTTTGGTGTATTATTTGTTACATATAAAATAAACTGTGTGTGCTCCATAGATAAAGAATGCTAGCCTCTAAGCACATAAGAAATCTTAATAGTTTACAATTTGTCAATGAATACTTGTATAATAAAGAATTTTGTTGGGCTTTTTCCTCAATTCCTGGGAGATAATTACTAAATTCTTGGAATATCCAAGTGGTAACAGTTTCTTTGTTATTCATGGAAGGCTCTGAAGGTTTGTGCTAATGAGTTGACTCATGATGGGCTCCTATATAAACTGATAGGACTTAGGGTAGGAGCTAGAAACTCCAGAAAGACCAATTATGTGTTTAGATGTTTGGCACTTTAAGCCATGTGATCTCTGGGGAGGAACGGGTAGCTGCACATTGAGTTTCATCAGATGACCAGTGACTCAATCAGTCATGCTTATATGATGGACTTCCAATAAAAAGTCTGGAAGCTGAAGCTTGGGTGAGCTTCCCTGGTTAACAATACTCTGTGCATATTGTTACACTTTGATGTGCCAGGAAGATGACACATCTCAACTCAACTGGGAGAGGACAATGGAAGCTTCTCATATGGGACCCTCCCAGATCTTGCCATATGTATCTCTTCTTTTGGCTGGTCTTGATTTGTATCCTTTTAGCTATTATAAAACTACCAGAGTTTTCTGAGTTATTCCAGTGAATTATTGAACATGATAGGGTAGTGGGAAACCCTAAATTAACAGCCAATTAATTAGAAGTGTGCATAGCCTGGGAACCCCCAAGCAGGTGGCTGATGTCTAAAATGAGGACAGTCTAGGGAAGATTGTGCCCTTAACCTATGAAGTTTGGCCTAACTCCAGGTAGTTAGCATCAGGAGTCATTGCAATAGCCCTGTAACAGCTGTCTTAGACTATAACATCAGAAATATTTTAAAGAAGTTGACCACTGCAAATTTTCATACTGCCTCGAGTTACACAAACAGCTCTTAATCTTATATAATAAAAGCCTAATATGCAAATTGACTGAACAGCAGAATGCTCCGTGGAACAACTGGTTGTTATGACATGCATTGTCCACCAGGGGGCAGATGCTCAACGCAGGAGCTGCCCCCAGACCGCAGGACCCAGGCCAGTCAAGGCGGGTGCCAGAAAGGGTTCCCCCGATCGCCCTGCTGGTAGCCCTGCAGAGGGAGGCAACTGGTGGAGGTGGCAGTGACGGCAGCAAGGGTCAGGGCCGGCGAGCGGGCGGCACCAGGCTGGCCAAGGTGGGTGCCATCAGTGGCCCCTGATCATCTCACCCATCACCCTACAGATAGGCTCTGATTGCCAGCCAGGCCAAGGGACCCTACCTGTGCATGTATTTCATGCACCATACCTCTAGTATCATATATTTGAAATTTTTTTCAACACCATAAATCATAACAATGTTGAACTCTAAAGTAACGCTTTTACAGTCATTAAACCAAATCATAATCTATGCTATCATACATTTCAGTGCACAAAGCTGAATTTCTTTGTGTAAACGAACGCATTCACTATTTCATTTTATTCAATAGAATCAAAGCCTTTCAGCCAAGATATTTTCATCACACTAAATAAACTGATTGTATCCATCAGCCTTATGTCAGCATCAGACAGGTAATTTTCAAATAAAACTTATTTTTCTTTCACTGAGTCTAAATCTAAACTTTAATCTTCTATCTCTATTCTTCAAACTCAACTTACAGTGACATCAATATGGTTAGAAAAAAGTCTTAATGTGTCATATGCAAATAATAGTGTTGTGTTTCCAACATTTCAGTTCTACAACTATGCCCTGTGATACTGAAACCTATTATTTAAAAAAAAGCCATTTTGTTTGCTGGCTGTAATGGATTTCCTATATCCAGTTTAAATAAAACACATCCCATTAAGTAAAAGAGGACTGGGGTGAAGTAAGGAATCTAGTACATAACAAATTAATTGAACTTACTCCCAACATTTAGAGGGTGGGTCGATTTGTTCAGTGTTTCTGAAGGAAGCTGAGACTATCCAATCTGATTTTCTAACAAAGTGAAGGGTTATTGACCATTGGTGCTCAGTTCAGTTTTCCAATCCTCTTAATAAAGAGCAGTTTTACATTCAGTGCTTCACTCCTCTTTTCAATAACTGTTTATTGATAACTCGTTATGTACCAAGCACTGTTTTAGGCACAAAGAAAACAGGGATGAATAAGAACCTAACTTTTTGCCATAAGGAGCCCTTGTCTAATGTAAAAAACAACTAAGGGAGCAATGTAGTAAATTCTGTAAAAGTGATACCAAGTGTTCTATTGGAGCAGAGAGGAAAGAGCACTTACCTCTGACTGGAAGTGTCAGAAAGTTTCACAGAGAAGAAGAACTCCTTAGGCTAAGCCTTCAAGCTATGGCTTGAAAAGACATCAAGACAAGGAAGGGGAGTTGTGAGCATACAATAAAGACATGGAGGCAGGGTGACCACTCACCCTGCTTTTCCCAGAACTGAAAGAGGGGTTTCCTGGATATAGCACTTACAGTGCTAAAACCAAGAAAGTCCCAGGCAAATCAGGATGAGTTGGTCATATTTCAAGGAAATTGTATTCCTTTACTGGATCAGGACCAGCGTTTTGAAAAAGAACAGTGGATCACACATAGTGAGGTGTTGTTTCATGATATTTGTTTTAGGATGTGGTGTGTGTGCATGTAAGCAAGTGTGTTTAAGTAAAACCCAAATAGAGTATTTTTTCATGGTTTTTTTTTTCAACATTTCTTAAGCACTTTTGAGCAACTACTTGTTCAGAGAATAAACAGGGACCTTCTTTCCCAAAGTGAGCACATATCTTGCAAGCAAGACAGGCTTTATGAGCCTAAGACCTGTGTAGAAAAAACCAAACTGGTCTCAGCAGGGACGCCATACTTGCTTTAATGTTGTATTGCAAGCATGTCAAACTCACAGTCCGCGGACCACATGCGGCCCACAAAGAATATTTTTGTGGCCCAGCTAATATAACGGTATGTAAGAAACATTTTAATAAAAATTTTGTAGCCGAAACCGGTTTGGCTCAGTGGATAGAGCGTCGGCTTGCGGACTGAAAGGTCCCAGGTTCGATTCCAGTCAAGGGTATGTACCTGGGTTGCAGGTTTGAGCCTGAGCCCCAATCTGGGCACATGAGGGAGGCAACCAATCAATATGTCTCTCTCCCATCAACGTCTCTCTCTCTTTCTCTCTTCATCGATGTTTCTCTAACTCTCTCTCTCTCCCTTCCTCTCTGTAAAAAATCAATAAAATATATTTAAAAAAACTTGTAACTTAATTTTTACAATATCCTGTTATGCATAATTATTAGTAACAAACTACAACATTCGCTAATGACTGATTACTATAATCGTGTTGCATTCATTTCCCTCATGCGCCTTATGCGCAGGCGCACCATTTCTCTCCACTAATACCAGCAGCGAATATTTTAGCAGCCGATTGCCATGTCATTAGTCTTTTACTGACTTGTTTGGTGTGTGCAGCAGTAATATTTCTCTTTTGGAGAACAAGAAAAATAAGGTTTATTTGCGTTACACTTATTAATTTGTGCACTTATTCAGTGTCTGGTAAGTTAATATTCAAAGAAAAATATTAATTTTTATTAAAATGCTCTATTATTTTATGTTAACAATTACCCATTTATTTCAGCCCTTTGTATTCAGCATGTCTCTATCAAAATAAACCTACGTTTCTATGAAAATTGAAGCTTTTGTTTTTTTGCAGCCCACATAAACTCAAACCTTGTTTATTTGGCCTGCGTTAGCCTTTGAGTCTGACATGCTTGTTGTACTGTTACCATCATGAAATTCTTAAGACTTTTGCCTTTTGACTTGTTCTGTAAGTCAAATCCAAAGGCACAGTGAAGTACGGGCATGAACATAGGAGATATGCTTGGCAGCAGCATTCACACCACAAACTCAGGCTCAAAGGGAACGCATTGAGCATTGAACTTGGCTGCCTGAGACCCACTCCCTAGCTTAGAGAAGTCTGGGGCTCCGCAGGGCCCTAAGGGAGTAATTAGGGCCAAATAGGTAGCTACAGTGATGGCAGTAGCAGAAATAGCAGTGGTGGTGACAGTGGCCATGGCATGGGAAAAAGGAGGGGTTCTTCATGGGGCACTGGGACCTACAATGGGAGGTCAGATTGCCTGCCCATCCTGGCATTCGACCCCTGCAGCATCTATACAAATATGAAATCTCTCAGCAGGGACTGCAAGAGCTCAGGCAGTAAACTTGGTCAGTGAATTATTACAAACTGAAAACATACACATGAACATTGCAATAAAACATTTCAGGGAATTATTAATATTCTTTAAAGTGTTTAGAATTTCTGCATTTGAAAATTGCAGCAACATTGCAAAGAAAATATCTCCAGGCTTGTTAAAAGAAATTAAATTTAAAGAGCACTATTTTATTTTAAGCTTCACATGAATTAATTATTAACGGGGAAGAAATTTTTAAAATTAATTTTTCTTGTAATTCAAGATAAAGCAATAGACTGCATAAACAGCCATGTTGACTTAGATACAAATCATGAAAACACTTTCAGTTGTTTCTACAACCACAACAAGTTACAGAAAATGTCACAGGAAACATTAAAATGCCATTGTATAAATTTACATTTAAAAATAAATCCAGACTTACAAGAAAATGATTTATATGAAGAGTTAAACCTTTCTAGAAAAAAACGTTCTGCAAAACATATCAGTTTTAGATGTACTAAAATCTGTATTTAGAACTAACTTATCAGAAATTATCCAGTGTTGTCAAACTAAAAAATTGTCAAAAATTATTTGCAATCTTGAATTTGTCAAGAGCAACTAATGTCAATTTCAATTACAGCAGCTGAAAGTATACATTTTAATGACTTAATAAATGAATTTATAGAAAAGTGAGGGAGAAAATTCTTTCAATGAATCATCATATTACATTAATAATGTACAACCAGTCCCAGACATATGATGGTTCGATTTAGGATTTTTCAACTTTATGATGGTGCAAAAGTCATAGGCATTCAGGAAAAAACATAATTCAAATTGTGATTTTTTTTCCTCAGGCAAGCAGTATGTAGTACAGTATTCTTTTATGATGCTGGGCAGCAACAGTAAGCTGCAGCTCCCAGTCAGTCTCACAATCACAAGGGTAAACAACCAATAACTCCACAGTGTACTGTGTTGCCTGTGGTTTTGGATGTTGTGTTCTGAGAATGTTTAATGTAGGCTAGGCTAAGCTGTGATGTTTAGTGTAAATGGTTAAGCACATTTTCAGCGTATGATATTTTCAACTTATGAGTAATAGGGATATAACCTTAGCCCCATTAGATGCATTTTAATTATGATGTGTCTTGGTGTGGTCCTCCTTGGATTCCTTTTGTTTGGGGTTCTCTGTGCATCCTGGACTTGTAAGTCTATTTCTTTCACCAGGTAGGGGAAGTTTTCTGTCATTATTTCTTCAAATAGGCTTTCAATATCTTGCTCTCTCTCTTCTTCTGGCACCCCCATAATTCGGATGTTGGTACGTTTGAAGTTGTCCCAGAGGCTCCTTACCCTATCTTCATATTTTTGGATCCTTTTTTCTTTTTGCTTTT
>NW_006286798.1:209294-215646 GCF_000327345.1 Myotis davidii
GCTAATCCAGCCTCTGCCTGAGGCTACCCAGCAGGAGCTTAGCTGTGAAGCAATGCAAGTTGCCTTGGGGCCTTGGGCCAGCTGCATGTTTGTTAGGTAATTTTCAGATTGCAAAGGGCCAGGGCATTCATATGCAAAAGCCTCTGCTAGCAGCTTGGGTGGGGCGGGGTCTCAGGGAATCAACAGGGTGGAGCAAACAGCTATGGTTGATTCTCAGCCCTGCCCTAAGAGACCCCGAGTCTCAGTGTCCCAGTAATCGCTCCAAGCACCTCTGAGAGAAAGCCGCCCTCAAGTTCCAAGTTCTGCCTGCTGCCAGACAGTCCAGTTTCTCCCTGTATAAGTCTGGGTCCCCAGAGACTTCCCGGAACTGGAGTTCAGAGCAGTCGGGGGCTTGTGACTCCCTCCCAATTCAAAAAGACAGCCACGTCTTCAGTTGCCAGCCCTTGCTGTGTGCGCCTCCATACCTCTGCACTTTACTTCTGCACCTCCTCTGACTCTCAGTGTGCTTTTCTCTTTCCTTCTAGTTGTAGAATTTCCACTCAGCCAGCCTTCCTGTGGTTCTGGATGATGTCTGTTTTGTCTTTTAGTTGTATTTTTGCAGTTGTTCGAACCTAAGTTTTGTTACTTCTAAAATATAGTTGGTTCCCGGATAATTATACAATTTTAAAAAGATACAGATTTTTCCCTTATGAAGCTTACCATCTGATGTATGGAAGACATATCTGTGGTAATATTCATCCTACCACACTCACAGAGTTGACGTGAAGGTCAAATGAGCTACAGCATGCATTTTACAAATTATAAAACACAAAGATTGGCCTTATAATTTTGATCATCTGTCTATTAGTCTGGTTTCTTTATGTTGTAAGAGATAGAAATCCAACTCTTAGGGATAAATGATTGTATTCAAAGTATATAGGGAGCTTCCAGTGTCAGGGTCTGGGGAAGTGGTGGCATGTACCATGTGCACCATGTTTGGAAGGCGAAGGTGGCAAGAAGAAGCCCCTGAAGCAGGCCAAGAAGCAGGCCAAGGAGATGGACGAGAGAGATAAGGGATTCAAGCAGAAGCAAAAAGAAGAGCAGAAGATATCTGAGGAGCTAAAAGGGAAGGTGGCAGGGAAGGGCCCCCTGGCCACAGGTGGAATTAAGAAATCTGGCAAAAAGTGAGCTGTTCCTTGTGCCTGGGGCAATGATGATCCCTAATTTCATTCGTTTTAACATCTGGATTTCCTGTCGTAACATCTCTTGCCATCTATAGCTAGAATGAGGTGTTGTCTTGGAGCCTGCTGTACATTTAAGAATAAACTTTTGTGGGGGAAAAAAATCATGCAATGTGTCATCTCTTCAGTTCTCGCTCCCATTTCATCCTTAGCTGTGAGGTCAGAGTAAACCCAGCCCAGAATCCTGTCAAAGTGTGTCCTTCAGTCTTTGTTCTATCTGGAATTCTGTACTGCCTGGAATTAAACCAATTCGTTGTTTTTGTTTTTTTTTTGTTTTTAAAGAAAGTATATAGGGTAACTCTTTGAATCAAGAAAAAGAGAAAGGAAGGAAGGGAAGAAGGGAAGAAGACTGCAAGAGCAGGGCAGCTCTAGGAATCTCAGGTATGTAAATCAGGGTCTCAGTGTCATGGGTCCCCTTTTTCTCTCTTTTCTTTTTCTCCTGCCCGTCTCTCCCATCGGCTTCTTTGATTTTTAGATTCCTCCTCTCAAGCTTTTCTATTTGATGGAGAAAATAGCCTCTGGCACCCTTAGAGTCATATCTTTATAGTTCTTTGATATCCTTTACCTTTACTTGACTAGAGATAAGAGACACTTCACCACCTCCCGCTGAAAAATCCTGAGGAAAGACTCTGATTGCATGTAAAGATAACATGCTCACCCCTGGGCCACCCACTAGGTCATATTGTTGGGTTGTTATGATGGTCTCAGGTATGTCACATGCTCACTCATTTTTGTAAGAAACTAGAAGTCCATTGCATGAAGATTCGCACAATAGGCCTTCCTTCCCCTGGCTGCCGGCACCGGTTTTCACCAGGCACCCAGGACCCAGGCCTTTGGTCTGGCTGCAGCAGAGAAGCCTAGCCTCTTCAGTCTTCAGTCTTTACTCCAGCCGGAGCCTTCAGTCTTTGCTCCGTGCTTGCATATGCAAATTAACTGCCATCTTTGTTGGGTTAATTTGCACACTCTGATTGGCTGGTGGGATAGCAGAGTGACACCAATTTGCATGTTTCTCTTTTATTAGTGTAGATGATGCTGGTCTCTGGCCAGTATGGCTCAGTGGGTTAGGTGTCAGCCTATGCACTGAAAGGTTGCTGGTTTGATTCTGGTCAGCACACATGCCGTGGTTTCAGGCTCAATGAGTCAGCCAATCAATATTCCACTCTCACATAGATGTTTCTCTCCCTCTCCCTTCCTCTTTCTCTAAAAATCAATAAAAATATTTTAAAAAGACAAACAAAAAATGAGGCTAGGAAAATATCCTGAGCAGACGAAGGCAATAATTACTACAATATCATAGCTTCATTTGCTTAATGTTGTATCTATTAAAATACTAATTTATTTGTAGAAAGGCTAAGATTCTCTGCTTCTTTTACTCTGATTACCTTTGCAACAAAAGTGGACTACATAATTTTCAGGACCTAGTGCAAAATAAAAACGAGGGGTCCCTTGCTAAAAAAGCAGGGGAAAAAATATAAAGGTACTAAAACATACAATTTTTTTTCTTTAAAATATTTAATTACCTATAAGTATAGTGTAATAGCAACACAAGATAAACGACATAACCTTGCAAATTTTAAAAAAATGTTTTGGTGTAATAATGTTATATAATACAATAAATAATAATACAAAATTACAAAATAGTCACAGAGATTTAAATACAAAAGGTAAAGTGAATAAAAAATCTGAACAGAGTAAACTGGTGAATATAATAGAACCAGGGGCCTGAGTCTGCAACTCGGGCATGTGCTTTTGAGCAGAATTGAACCCAGAACCCTTCAATCTGCAGGCTGATGCTCTAGCCATTGAGCCAAACCAGCTAGGGCACAATGGTAGCATCTTGATTTCAGCCAGGAAAAAAGAGGCAGAGAGAGATAGAAACATCAATGATGAGAGAGAATCATTGATCAGTTACCTCCTGTACACCCCACAATGGGGACTGAGCCCGAAACCCAGGCTACACCCTGACTGGGAATCAAACCGTGACCACCTGGTTCATATGTCAATGCTCAACCACTGAGCCACACCACCCTAGCAAAATTTTTACTTCTTTATTTCCACTACTCTGTTACTGAAATTTAGCACTTCCTTCAATTATCAACATAAGTTTAGAAAAAAACACCCACAATTGTATTAGCAGTACCTGGCACTTTTTCATCAATAGAAATCTCATTTAGTTCTTGCAGATATCTCAAAATATCATAATCATCAGTGGTTCAAAATTAGAATAGTTATTGAACCTGCCAATAGATCTTGTTACTTAATGTTTTAATGAAGATGTATTTTTCTATGTCACAATTTTTAAATAGTTTGATAGCTATAATTAAATACATTTAGTTTCTTTGTAACCTTATGCATTTTATTTTACTTATTTTTTAAAATATATTTTTATTATTTCAGAGAGGAAAGAAGAGGGAGAAAGGGAAACATCAATTATGAGAGAGAATCATTGATTGGCTGCCTCCTGCATGCTCCCTACTGGGGATGGAGCCTGCAAACCGGGCATGTGCCCTTGACTAGAATTGAACCCAGGATCCTTCAGAGCCTAGGCTGACGCTCTATCCACTGAGCAAACTGGCTAGGGCATATGCATTTTTTATGTTTATTTAAAAGTGGTAGTTTGAGAAAAGTTTCATAAGCTTCACCAGACTATCAGAGGGTCTATGGCAGAGAAAAGGATTAAGTACTTCTAATGTAGTGGGTGTAAAACCACACTGAAAAGAGAGCCAGAGAGGGAAAAAAATGAATAGACTTCAGTGTCACAGAATAAAAGGGAGGATTTAATTTAAAAAAGGGAGTGGTCAACAGAGTCAAAGACCACGGAAAGGTCAAGTTAGAAGAAACTTGGATTATTAGAGGGGAGAGTGCCACCCTTATGTAGTGCCCTTAGAATGTTTTCTGTAGTTTTATGGGTGGAAAATAAGGTATAAGGAATGTAGACAAAAGCATTATACAGGATGAAAGACGCTTGGACATGCTTACACTATAATTGGGAAGAAACTAGTAGAGGAAAAGGCTGAAGTAGAGAAAAGAGGGAGAGGGTCTGACTGGATTGAACTCCCTGAGGAGATGGGAGAAGCTGGGATCCAAATTACAGGTGAAGGATATAGCTTTAAAGTTGGAGAATTCTTTCTGTGAGAGCAAGATAGAGGGAAACTACGTAGGAGACTTAATGACAGGATGGCAACTGAAAGGTATAAAAGGAGCTGAGCAAAGAGCTGAGGAGATTTTCATAAGCTTCATCAGACTATCAAAAGGTCTATGGCACAAAAAAAAAATGATTAAGTACTTCTAGTTTAGTTTGGTTAACCACACTGAAAAGTTCCCTTCCCCAAATCCACAATGGAAATACCCACTATGTGGCTTGTGGTGTCTTCTGGAAGTCCCCATAAACATCTGAGATCCAACATCTTCACTATGATTCACCTTTTCTGTACATATTCATAAACATTGTCTCATCATTCATCACAGCATTCCAGTTTAGAATGCTGAAATCTGAAATGTCCTTCTTTCCTCTTCACTGAATCAGATCACTCAGCCCGACTGTGGCCTGTTCTTGATAGCTTCCTATAACATTTTGGCCTGCCTTCCCTTTCCTCCTTATCCACTCAGCTATCACAGAATTCTTTCTAGTGCCTCTAGCCAGCCTTCAATGATGCTTTGAGCTTTAGCTGCCAGGTTCTCCCTTCACTCACATTCAGAATAAACAAAGAAGCCTGTGTACGGGCAGAAAATGCTTCCCTCTTCCCTTTTAGGTTATTTGGCTGGTCTAATTATGAAATTGTTATGCGATGGATCAATAGGAGAGAAACAAATTTAAATTTGTATGTATGAAAGCCCCATAAACATAAGAGACTCAACATTATTTGCAGATAACATGATACTGTATATAGAGAACCCTAAAGATTCCACCAAAAAACTACTAGAACTGATAAATAAATTCAGTAAAGTAGCAGGATATAAATTAAATATCCAGAAATTGGTTGTATTTTTATACACCAATAATGAACTGTCAGAAAGGGAAACTAAGAAAACAATCTCATTTACAATTGCATTAAAAAATACCTAGGAATATATTTAACTAAATAGGTAAAATACCTGTATTTGGAATAATAAGACACTGAAGAAAGATATTAAAGAAGATACAAATAAATGGAAGCATAAATCATGCTCATGGATAGGAAGAATTAAAATTATTAAAATGTCCTTACTACCCAAAGCAATCTATAGAATAAATGCAATTCCTATCAGGATGCCTATGATGTATTTCACAGAACTAAGACAAATAATCCAAAACTTTATATGGGACCATAAAAGACCCTGAAAAGCACAGCAATCTTGAGAAAGTTGGAAGTTACACACTACCTGATATCAAACTATACTAGAAGGCTATAATAATCAAAACAGCATAGTACTAGCATATAAAAAAGACATATAGATCAATGAAACAGAATGAAGAGCCCAGAAATAAACCCACACCTGTATGGTCAATTACTATTTGACAAAGGAGACAAGAAAATACAATGGGGTAAAGACAGACTATTCAATAAATGGTGTTGGAAAAACTGGACATATATGTGCAAAAAGGTGAAACTAGACCACCTTCTTACACCATACACAAGAATAAACTCAAACTGGATTACAGGCTTAAATGTAACACTTGAAACTATAAAGCTCTTAGAAGAAAATATAGGCAGTAAAATATCAGACATTCTTGTAGTAATATTTTTTTCTGATATATCTCCTTGGGCAAGAGAAACAAAAGAAAAAATAAACAAATGGGACTACATCAAACTAAAAAGATTTTGCACAGCAAAAGAAACCATCCAGAAGAAACCAAGATAGCAGCATAGGTAAACACTGGAAATTCCTGCCCCCCACAACAAATTCAAAAATACAACTAAAAGACAAAACGGACATCATCCAGAACCACAGGACGGCTGGCTGAGTAAAAATTCTACAACTAGAAGGAAAGAGTAAAGCACACTGAGACTCAGAGGAGGTTCGGAAGTGCAGAGGTAAGGAGGCATGCGCGAAAAAGGCTGGCAACTGAGGACGCAGCTGTCTTTTTGAATCTGGAGGGAGTCAAAAGCCCCTGACTGCTCTGAACTCCAGTTCTGGGAAGTCTCTGGGGC
>NW_006286798.1:216036-253046 GCF_000327345.1 Myotis davidii
TACCACCAAACCAGCATTATATGAAATGCTGAAGGGTATTCTTTAGGAAGAGGAAGAAGAAAAAGGGTATTCTTTAGGAAGAGGAAGAAGAAAAAGTAAAGGTAAAAAAAAATATGAACAAAAAAATGACAACAAGTACATATCTATCAACAAGTGAATCTAAAAATCAAGTGAATAAATAATCTGATGAACTGAGTAAACTGGTGAATATAATAGAATCAGGGGCATGGAAAGGGAGTGGACTGACTATTTTTGGGGGGAAAAGGAATGTGGGGAATGTGGGAAGAGACTGGACAAAAATTGTGCACCTATGGATGAGGACAGTAGAGGGGATGATGGCGGAGGGGTGGAGGGTGGGAACTGGGTGGAGGGGAACTATGGGGGGAAAAAGAGGAACAACTGTAATAATCTGAACAATAAAGATTTAATAATAATAATAAAAAGAAACCATCCAACAAAATGAAAAGAGTAGTCTTTATGGACTTCCAGATTTCTGTCTTAGGACACTGAGTGGATAGTGAAGCTCTGATGTCTGGGGCAGGATAGGCTTGTTAGTTCCCAAGCCAAGAAAGATGATGAAACAGAAAAAGCTCGTAGTGAAGATTATTTAACTGATAATATGGAGACATGCAATTCAGGGGACCAAAAAAAGACTCTCATATGGCAAATCATGAGGCCTGGCATTCTTGTCCAGAGATGGAGCCAAGAAATGGTGACCATACACTTAGATAACAAAGAGGACATAGAGGGCAAAATGGAAGTCAAAATAAAAGAGAAGCAAGACCCTTAGTATGATAAAAAAAATATTATCAAGATGATTTGCAAAAACCACACATACCTGTCACTGGAACTCTTGCGTAGTCATTGATAACAACAAAAACCTTTAAAAGGAGTGATATTTTTAGGGAGGTAATTGTTGTGGATCTTGGGGAGGAAAACTCTACACCTTGAAGCTATACTCAAGAACATAAAGAGAGAAAATGAAGCCCAAAAAAGGCTGAGAGTGAAAGAAATATAACCTTAGACCAGGGGTGGAGAATGTCCCATCCGAGGGCCAGATAAGGTCTCCAAAATCATTTGGTCTGGCTCTGCCAAGGCATTTGGGGTGAGTTAATTAAATGTTTGACCAAATATAGCAGGTTAGTTTTTAAGTTGATAATTTTGAATGGCCTATGAATGAAGTTATAAGTATCCAAATGGCCTTTGGCAGAAAAGAAGTTCACACTCCTGCCTTAGACTAACAGTGAGATGACTGGGGGTACAATATTATGTTGAAACAACAAATAATGGGAAATTAAGCAATGCAAATAGTATTTTACCTTTGTGTAGAAACAAGTAGGCTACATGAAAAATTCTGTAAGTAAAATACCCAGAGCTTGAATATAGTTAAAAAAACAAAACAAAAAAACCCTCAAATCTGAGTTCAAAAAATTATATTAAATGTTCTTGAAACTCAGTCTACTCAAACACTGTCTAAAATGTGAATAAAGAATTTTGTGTTTGTGCCAAAAAATAAAATAAAATAAAAGAGACGAAGAAAGAAAGAAAGAAAAGACAACCCACTGAATGAAAGAATATATTTGCCACCCTGGCCTGTGTTGCTCAGTTGGTTGGCCATTGTTGGTGCACTGAAAGGTTGCCTGTTGGATTCCTGGTCAGGGCACATGCCAGGGTTGTGGGCTTGACCCCCAGTAGGAGGTATGCAGGAGGCAGCTGATCCATGTTTCACTCTCATGTCGATGTTTCTCTCTCTTCCTCTCCCTTTTTTTCTTTCTAAAAATCAATAAATTATTCTCTTTTTTTAAAAGGAAGAAGATATTTGCTGATGATACTTCTGAGAAGGTGTTAATAAAATTTATGAAGAATTAATATGACTCAATGCAGAAAATCAAACAATCTAATTAAAAAATAGGCAGCCCTAGCTGGTTTGGCTCAGTGGATAGACTGCAGGGGTCCTCAAACTTTTTAAACAGGGGGCCAGTTCACTGTCCCTCAGACCATTGGAAGGCCGGACTATAGTTTAAAAAAAAACTAGTTGGCTGCTAAGCAACAGGCAGCAGCGGCAAAAACACCCAGCGGGCCGGATAAATGTTTTTGGTGGGCCACATGTGGCCCGCGGGCCATGGTTTGATGACCCCTGGGATAGAACATCACCCTGCAGACTAAAAGGTCCCAGGTTCGATTCTGGTCAAGGGCACATGTCCAGGGTGCGGGCTCGATCCCCAGTGGGGCGTGTGCAGGAGGCAGTCCATCAGTGATTCTCATCATTGATGTTTATATATCTGTTCCCTCTTCCTTCCTCTCTGAAATCAATAAAAATATATTTTAAAAAAATAGGCAAAGGACCTGAATAGACACTTCTCCAAGGAGGACATACATATGACCAATAGATATATGAAAAGATGCTCAACCTCATCCATCAGAGAAATGCAAATTAAAACCACAATGAGATATCAACTTACACCTCCCAGAATGGCTATTATGAATAAATCAACAAACAAGTGTTCACTAGGATGTGGAGAAAAGGGAATACTTGTGCACTGTTGGTAGGAATGCAGATTGTTGCAGCCGCTATGGAAAACAGTAATGTGGTTCCTAAATAAAATAAAAAAATGGAACTGCTTCATGATCCACCTATTCCACTTTTGGGTATTTCTCTGAAGAAACTAAAAACACTAATTCAAAAGAATATATACACCCCTATGTTCATTGCAGTGTTATTTACAATAGCCAAGATTTGGAAGCAGACCAAATGCCCATCAATAGATGAGTAGATAAAAAAGTGATATGCGCCGAAACCGGTTTGGCTCAGTGGATAGAGCGTCGGCCTGCGGACTGAAAGGTCCCAGGTTCGATTCCGGTCAAGGGCATGTACCTGGGTTGCGGGCACATCCCCAGTAGGAGATGTGCAGGAGGCAGCTGATCGATGTTTCTCTCTCATCGATGTTTCTAACTCTCTATTTCTCTCCCTTCCTCTCTGTAGAAAATCAATAAAATATATTTTAAAAAAAAGTGATATGCATACAACAATGGAATATTACTCATTCATAAAAAATGAAATATTATCATTTACAACAGCATGTATAGATCTAGAGGACACTATGCTAAGTTAACTAAGCCAGTCAGAAAAAGACAAATACCATATGATTTCATTTACATGTGGAATCTAAAAAACAATTTAGATGAACAAACAAAACAGAAAGATACTTATAAATACAGTGAACATACTAATGGTGGCCAGAGGGAAGGGGTGTTGGGGCACTGACTGCAAAAGTGAAGAGACTGAGAAGTAGACATTAATAGTTACAAAACAGTCACAAGTATCTAAAGTACAGCATAGGAAATCTAGTAACAATATTGTAGTAATCATGTATGATGCCCGGTGGGTATTGAAATATAGGGAGCATCACGTTGTAAAGTTTATGAATGTGTAACCAGTATGCTATACACCTGAAACTAATACAAAATAACATTAAATGTAAACTGTATTTGAAAAAAATAAGAACAAATTTTTAAAAAATGAGACTCAAAAAAGTGACTGAAACAGGCAGTTGTGTGACTTTTAGACAAACAAACAGTACATTTGTAAAGAATTGACAAAACAAATAGGTTTGGGTGTGAGGTAGTAAATTGGTGAAGAAGTAACAAGGTTTTCTTATACGGCCTTCTTAGCTGTAAATCCCGTATTTCTGGTGATAAGGATGTCTTCTAGTCTCCTGGTATGTCCTTTTATTCACGTGGGAGATCTACTTTTGCTTTTAGGGGGACAAAGGATGGTCAGTCTGTCCTTCTTGCTCCAGCTACTCTCTAAGTAACTTTAATTCAAAATAATCAATATGCCAAACTCGCATATTTTGGGTGTCACATTCTTCTCTCCTTCAGCTGGTTCTTACTGCTGCCCCAACATGCAGCCTCATCGTCTTCGCCAGTTTAGCCTCCTCTCTCAAGTTTCTCTGAAACTGTTCTGCCCATTTTCTGGGTTTTTAGATATATATACTTCAGGCTTGCACACTACTTAACCTCTCTGAATCTGAGACCCTGCAACCCGATTTCTTCACCTCGACACCGCCCTCCCCCATAAGTTCTCTGACCTCCTTCGATTCATCCTTCCTTTTAGACCAGGAGTATATGTGTGTGGTTGAAAGTCCCATCTCAGTGCCCTGGGTGCCTGAGTGATCACGCTTAGTGTCTCCAAGAGTTTCACAGCACCCCTAGTGGTCATCTGGGCACACTGCAATACCCGGTGCATCCTGTCTGTTCCCTCCGTAGGGGGCGATGTCTAAGGAGGGTTGGTCCCAGAAGTCCTTGTGGCAAGACTCCTAGCTGGTCGCTGTGACGTCACCCAGTCGCCTGGTCGGAGTTGGTGTGAGGAGAAGGAGGGCGTGAGGTAGGAAAGAGGCCCAGGCCGAGGCCGACGCTGAGGCAAGGCCGAAGCCGGGACTTGGCTGGGGCTGGACTAAGACTGAACTGGGAGGCGAGGGGCGCACGGATTGGCAGCCGCAGCTTTTATTATTGACGGTGACGGTGGCGGCGCGGCCTCGTCGCCGGTGAGGTGGGCGGTTAACTAGGCCTCAGCGGCCATGGCGGCAAATTTTGGAGACTGTGCCGGCGGGTTCCGCCACGACGAGGTGATCAGTTTCATCAACAACGAAGTCCTCCTGAACGGAGGTGGCCGTGATTTCTACACGACCCTCCGCTCGCAGTCCTGGAACGAAATCGAGGACCGACTTCAGGCCGTCCTGACCGACCCGCAGGTACCGCGCATGCGCCAGAGGGCCAGCACCTGGAGCGCGCTCGCTTTGGGAGTGCGCGTGGCCGCGAGGCAGTACGAGCATCAAATGCACAGGATCCAGCAGCTGCAGGGCCGGGTGGTGGAGCACAAGACAGTTTCCTGGGCTCTTGCTGCTCAGCTGCGTAAGGTGCTCAGCGAGCGGGACCAGGCGGCCTCAGAGCTACAAAGTATACTGACTGTCCTCCGGCAGGCTAAGGACGAACGTGATATGTTGTGCCAGAGACTGCTTCAGGTGGAGATGTCCACTCACACCAATCCACTGCCTCAGGTAGTCCAGCCTGTGAGGGGAGACCAGCTGCGTAGGGCCCCACCATGGCCCATGAATGCAGAGAAGCAGGGCAAGATGGTGGCTACAGGGGCACATAACATGCCACATTTGAAAACCCAGATGGCAAACCTGGGGGTTAACCTTTACCTGTCGGGAAACCCAAGTGCCGGGGCCCAGGCCATACAACCGCGTCTGCCAATACCAGCACCACCTCCATTGCCATTTCGTGCGCCATTTCCAAAGGGATTTCCATACTTGACACCTCAATCACCAATAGCCAGGAAAGCAGAAGGCGCAGTACCCAAGACACCTCCTCCTGGCTTCTGTGCTACAGTGGAGGTCCAGAAGAAGATGGCTTTCCTGTCTGACCAGAGGGGATATCCAGTGATGCCACAGAAGAAGTATCTCCTCGGGAACAGCAAGAGCCAGGGCCAAGAAAAAGGTCCAGTGATGCCCCAGGGGTACCACTCCCTGGGGAACAGCCAAAGCCATGGCCGAGGAAAAGGTCCACTGATGATCAAATGCCCAGAGAAACAGCCTCAGGAGGAGAAGGCCAAGCAAGCAAAAGGGATAGGAGCCTCAGAATCCCAGCACCAGGGGATGTCTGCCTCACGCTACAATAGGCAGAACTGGCACTGCCCATGGTGTAAAACGATTAATTTTTCATGGTACAAGTTCTGCTACAAATGCAAGAAAGCCTGTGTGCCAGTTCAGAGTGGAGGCCTGCACCCAGAACAAACTCATTTTGGAAAGTAAGTTAAAAAACCCCCAAAAAACAATTTCCTACTGATGGAAAAGTAACTCATTTACTTAACAGAAAACTTGAAAACCAAAAGTATAGATAAAATTACATAAAATAATCTATTATCCCATTACCAATTAACCACTTTTTATTATTCTGAGTCCACAAAAATATGTAGGTATTTATATTTTTATTTTATACATTTATTTTAACAAAGATAGACTACTTTTGGGTATTATACTTATCTCTCCCCCTCCCCACTTAGTCTTTAAATAGAGGATTTCTCCTAATTGAATTTAAGTTCATAGGTGGTGAATTCTGGCTGGCTGATGCTGATTAGTTGACATTCAGAGACACTGAAATCATTAAGCCTTTTTTCTCCTTTCTGTTTTCTCTAACCTTCTTTTCCTAAAAATGCCATGTCTTTGGCTAGGAAGAGCCATGTGTTTTTTAGGGTTATACGCTACACTGAATTTTAGGAGAACTGCTTTTCCTTGAAAATGCTACTGTTCCTTTGTAAACTACTGCAGTGTTCATGTTTGCTTGTCTTCTTTAAGTTTAACAGATGAAGACCTGTTTTTGTGTTTCTGAGCCTCACGGAATTTGCTTGTTGCTGAAGAGACACCCTGCTGGCTGGAGCAGAGAAGAGTGAGAGGAAGTCAGGGAAGAAGAGATTCATTCATATACTAGTATTATTGTTTTTATATGAAAACTTTAAAAATTTTAATCATTTTTATTATTCAATTACAGTTTACTTTCAATATTATTTGTTTTGCTTTCACATATATAGCATAGTGATTAGACAATCATATACTTTACAAAGTGTTCCCCTGATATTTCCAGTACTCTCCTGGCTCCACACATAGATATTACAGTATTATTAACTATATTCCCTATGCTGTACTTTATATCTCTGTGACTATTTTGTAACTGCCAATCTGTACTTCTCAATCTCTTTACCTTTTTAGGCAACTGTTTTAAGGAAGGGCAGTGTTTGGGGGAGTGTTGGCTATCCATGCAAGTCCTTAGCCTCAGCCATCTCCCCCTCAAGTCCCTTTCTAATCAAAAGTAGATGAAGAGCAAAACCCTCTTGTGTTTCTCTTGGGAAAAGTAATTGGATTAACAATAGAACTGGACTGGGACAAGTCCTCTTGAGAATGCCCCTGGGCCTCTTGTCTTCTACTTGGTATATTCTGGGCAGGCTCTCCACACCCTGAGGCAGTTTTTGCAAGCAAGGAGTGAGCCAGCTTGGAGCCCAGGGGTTGGGAAGTTAGATTAGACTCCAGTATGAACAAAAGATGCCCTAGAGTTTCGTCCTTGAGATCTCACCTCACCAAGTTCAACATTTGTCAAGGTTTTTCTGATTCTAATTATTAATAAAGAGTATGTTCTTACCTGTTCTGTCTTTTGTGTAGTATGCATTTCAGCAGCTTTGCTCATTTACAGCATCTTAAATCTTCATGTTCCTTATGTCCCACTGAGGTGAAGGAAAGCTCAATCTCATTCACTATTGAAGAGCCACTCCTCTTCCAGGGAGGAGCTTTAATGGGGCTTTCAATTTATTGTGATCATTCCTGGTACTCTCCCTAAATCCACAAGGTCACTTGAAGGTAGGCACTTCGGTTAGGTAGGAAGTTAGTTATGAATGGCGGGGGTTGGGCCTTCCCTGAGGTCCTGAGCAGGGATCAGATCAACATTCCCTTCAAACTGCCTGTCTGTGGGTGGCTCTGCAAACTGCCAGCAGGCAGGCTTGGAGCCAGCCAGTCCTTCTTGAAAGCGCAAAGGCAAAGGACATGACCTTAATGCCAATGTGACCTTACTAGTGCCCTGGACTAATTACCGTAAAATTGCATTTCGGTTTTGACCCTGACACCTGCCTCCCCCCATGAGTTTTCTGTACATCATGGGTAAGGGCATGCCCAGAAGAAATATAGTTTTTGTCAGTCATCCCTGAATGCAAATGAAAGGCTCTACCCAGAAAATCCCTCTTTTAAACCCAGGAGGCTCTGTTTTCTCCCTGGGGTCCTGGTAGGGAGTAAGGAGTGCTTAGGTATCATAAGCAGTTTCCTCCTTCCTTTCTCTCTGTTCTGTAAATCACTCCTCTCTCCCTTAGCATAATTTGCTCAAGATGATCAGGATTATAGAAAACCAGGCTGGCAGCATAACCCTCCCTGTAAAGGAGGGTGAAAGAGTTGGATACCTTCTTGGAATAGGTATGGTGAGATGAGGGGATAGATAACAAAAATGATTCTGTCATACCAGAAATTTCTCTTTTCTCAGAGATATGACTAGCAGTGGGGGCCTTGGTTAACGGTGATAAGAATACAGGAAGAGGGCTCTTGCGGGGAACAAACAAGTATTTTGAGGGGCAGAGTGGAAATACTATGATTTTTTTTTTTTAGTAGATCGTAATGTCACCCACACATTTGGAAAGATGGGCATGTGCAGGTATTTTTCCTGCTGGGTATAAATTTAGTGCTGGTGCAATAGAAGAGTACAAACAAGAGGGGATAGAATCAGGCCTGGCAGCAGCAGTTGCCATTACTGATGTAGGGTGGGCCTGGTACTGCTGCCTTATGCAGGCGCTTATGAAAGTGGTGGTGATGGAGGAAGGATATGGGTGCTTCTCTGAGCAGGATAGTGCTGGAGAGGTGGGAAGAAGTATTTGAGATCCTTTGGGAGCCTCAGAGCAAGTGCAAAATTCTATATGGAGGATCATAGCAATTTTCACCTCCACTCCACCTCCTCACCCATTCCTTCACTTTATACCAGCTGTGGGCAAACTACGGCCCACGGGCCGGATCCGGCCCATTTGAAATGAATAAAACTATTGAAAAAAAAAGACCGTACCCTTTTATGTAATGATGTTTACTTTGAATTTATATTAGTTCACACAAACACTCCATCCATGCTTTTGTTCCGACCCTCGAGTCAAAAAGTTTGCCCACCCCTGCTTTATACCCACTACTAGATCCTATGCAGGAGCAGTGCCTTCAAACTCCTATTTCCAATTTCACAATATAGCACCTATCATTTAACCCCTTTCACTCCCACTAGCAAAAGCAGAATCAGAAGAAGTGGCTTGAATAAGAGCACTTCTTGTGGGAGCATTTGCAGCTACTATATGGGCAAGTGTGGGAGATATGGAAAAAGCTCCCGTGGTAGGCAAGAAGAGGCAGCCGTCTTGGTGGCAGGAGGGACAAAGGGGTTAGCATTCTTCAAGATCCCTTAGGGAGGAAAGAATGGTTCCTGGTAAAGACCAAAGGACTGGAATGGTAAAAGTGGTAAAAAAAAAAAAGTATTTGTGGAATAAATCCATGCTTCAAATGAAGGTGATACCTAATCTTTGGCAGAAGCTTTGTCTTCTGATGGGCCAGTCTGCTTTGATTTCAGAAATATAAGAAAGTACTAAGGAGATCTGAAATAAAAAGTCAGTTTTCTGCGTATGTCTCTGATTATACATGCAACTATAAATGTAGGTTAATTTCATTTTAGAAAAATTATAAAACAGAAAGAAAAAGATTTAACCATAACCCTACCACTAGAGGTACCACTTTATATTTTTATGTATTTAATTTCATATTCTTCACTTCAACTCCTCACCCATTCCTTCATTTACACAAGCTACTAGATCCTATGCAGAAGCAGTGCCTTCATACAGAGATAGGCATGATAATTTTTTTAAACATCTTATACATACTGTTTTATAGCCTTATTTTAAAAAATATTTTTATTGATTTCAGAGAGGTAGGGATAGGGAGAGAGAGATAGAAACATCAATGATGAGAGCGAATCATTGATTGGCTGCCTCCTACACTCCCCACACTGGGGATCAAGCCTGCAATTTGGGCTTATGTATGCCCTGCTGGGGAATCGAACTGTGATCTCCTAGTAGTTCATAGTTCGACGTTCAATCATTGAGCCATGCCAACCGGGCATATAGCCTTATTATTATTAATATGTTTAATCCTCACCCGAGGCTATTTTTCCATTGAATTTTAGAGAAAGTGGAAGAGAGGGAAAGACAGAAATATTGATGTGAGAGAAACACATTGATTGGTTGCCTTCTGCATGAGCCCCAACCAGGGCCAGGACTGGGTAGGAGCCTTCAACCAAGGTACATGCTTTTGACAGGAATCAAACCTGGGACCCTTCAGTCCGCAGGCCGACACGCTATCCACTGAGCCAAACTGGCTAGGGCTAGCCTTATTTTTTTTTTGTTAAAAAATATAACATGAAATCTACCCTCTTAACAAAATTTTAACTGTAAAATTTACATTGTTAACTATAAGCACAATGTTATGCAGCAAGATTCGACCTTTTTCATCTAACATAATTGAAATTTTATACCTAAGCTTTCTTTTTTAATATGTTTTTTTCTTTCATACTTGTGTGCCCCAGGTGCTGGAGGTCTCTCATCCTAGACTCCTCTATAAGAAGTCTGGCTCATGCCACCTATCAAGCAAACCCCAATCCTTTTCAATGCTCTACCTTCCCCCACCTCTTCCTCCCTCAGCATCACAGTGCAATGGTGCCTTCCTCCCAGGAACCTGTGGCCAAGTGTCTGGGACCAGGCTCCCAACCAGATGCTGTGCAGGGCAGGACTGCTAGAGGTCAGAATGGAGGAGTGAAATATGCATGCGCAGGTTGCAAAGTCTAATGCCTTCCAGGAGTCTAAAGGCCCAAATGCCCTGGGATAAGTGACCTGGGCCTCTGGATTAGAACCCTTGGGTCCCAATCCCATTTCTGCCAAGGTCCAATGCACAAGCAACAGGTACGCACCTTTTCATTGCACGTCCCTGGGGACTAATTCTTTCCCCTATTGGCAGTTTCCCTTCAACCAAGGACATCAGGAAATGTCCTCTTTTTTTAAAAAAAAAATATTTTTATTGATTTCAGAGAGGGAGGGAAAGGGGGAGAGAGAAACATCAATGATGAGAGAATTATTGATCTGCTGCCTCCCACGCACCCCCCACTAGGGAACGAGCCCCCAACCGGGGCATGTGCCCTTGACCTGGACCCCCCCAGTCCTCAGGTCGAGGCTCTATCCACTGAGCAAAACCAGCTACGGCTGTCCTCTTGTTTTGAACACCATAGGGAATGCCTGCAGGCCAGCACCCAACCAGGTCTGGGTGTGTGGAGTGTGGCTTTTCCTAGAAAGATGAAAGGTGTAGCTGGAGCCCGCAGGGTACGCTTTTCGGCTTCCGGTATGTGGGTGTGTACGAGTCCAAATACTGGAGCATGGGGAGCATGGGCTGGGGTCCAGGTACAGGTGCAAGGGGAGGACAGGCTGGGATGCACTGAGGATAGTGGAATCAGGACTGAAGTGTTTGCCAGCGTTCTGTTACGACTTTTCTGAGAGGAAGTCAAATCTCGCGGGATCTCGGGAGTTCCAAGGAGGGCGCGGGATCTCGGGAGTTCCACGGAGCCCGGAGGCCGGGCAGAAAAGGAAACTAGGAAATGAGAAACACTTGGATGCCGCAGGAGCTAGAGGTCCCTGGTCCCACACTTGCCCCAAAGGAGTCTGTCTCATGCCACCTATCAAGCAAACTCCAATCCTTTCCGATGCCTGTCCCCTCCCCCCTTGGTGTGGGGCCTGGGCTTCTGCCACAGGCTGCGCTGGGGTGGAACGCCGGCTGAGGCCAGAACTGGTGAGTGAACTGCGTGTGCAGTAAATTAATCTATGGACAGCGTTTACAAAAAAGTAAGTGATAAGATATCCCCATGAGCCCTAAATACATGAGGCTGAGGGCAAGTCACATCTACAGACCTGAGCAATGTGTGAGGGAGCAAGCAAAACAGAAAAACCCTAAAATACTTTACAACCCGTGAGACAAAAATAAACTTTACTTTTGGTTATGAAGAAAAAATTGGTTACAAAACAAAAACATAACAAAAGCAACAAACAAAACTCTGCAACTATTTTCCTAGAAAACACAGTGGACCAATTTGAGATAAGCAAGTGGAATTAGACTGGGTACATGTGGTAGTGGTAAGGTTGAAGGACTTGGGTCATCTAGGCATTATGAACTCAAAACTGCCCAGTTTCCTTTCCAGGACAAACCCACACAGAGAGAGCCATTCTGCTCCTTATTCTCTTTTTCCTTTATAATAACTGGGTTTTTCTTCCGTTATTTTCTGTTACTTATTTTTAAATGAAATTAGTTTTTGTGAATTTGGTAACATTTCAAAGCTCAATCTGTTTTTGCATGGCCTTCAAAAAACAGTTTGCTTTCTTGCAGTTCTGGAGGCTAGAAGTCTAAAATCAAGGTGTTAGCAGAGTTGGTATGTGAGGGTAAGAATCTATTCCAGGCCTGTGTCTTTTGCTTGTAGATGGACACCTTCTACCAGTGCCTCTTTAAATCTCTTCTTTTTCTGTGTGGCTCTGCCTCTGTGTCCATATATTCCCTTTTTACTAGTAAAGGACACTGATCATAATGGACTAGAGCAGGGGTGGGCAAACTTTTTGACTCGAGGGCCACAATGGGTTCTTAAACTGGACTGGAGGGCCGGAACAAGAGCATGGATGGAGTGTTTGTGTGAACTAATATAAATTTAAAGTAAACATCATTACATAAAAGGGTACGGTCTTTTTTTTTTAGTTTTATTCATTTCAAACGGGCCGGATCCGGCCCGTGGGCCATAGTTTGCCCACGGCTGGACTCGAGCCTGGTGCTCGAAATTCGTGCATGGGGAGGGGGTGTCCCTCAGCCTAGTCTGCACCCTCTCCAATCTGGGACTCCTCAGGGGATGTCCGACTGCCTGTTTAGCAGTCTGACATCCCTCTCACAATTCGGGACTGCTGGCTCCTAACCGCTCACCTACCTGCCTGCCTAATGGCCCCTAACTGCTTCTGCCTGCCAGCCTGATCACCCACTAACCACTCCCCTGCCAGCCTGATCGACACCTAACTGCTCCCCTGCTGGCTCGATCACCCCCAACTGCCCTCCCCTGATGGCCTGGTCACCCCCAACTGCCCTCCCCTGCTGGTCTAATCACCCACAACTGCCCTCCCCTGCTGGCCATCTTGTGACTGCCACCATTTTTTAGGATGTGGCAGTCAATTAGCATATTTCCTCCTTATTGGCTGTGGGCACTGCCATCTTTTGGCAGCATGAGGGTCAATTAGCATATTCCCTCTTTATTAGATAGGATTAAGATGCACCCTAAAGCATTACCTTAACTAACTTACAGGCATACCTAGCTTTATTGTACTTTGCTTTATTGCACTTCACAGGTGTTGCATGTTTTTTACAAATTGAAGGCAAGCCCTAACCCAGTGGTTCTCAACCTTGGCTGCACATTAGAATCACCTGGGAATCTTTAAAATCCTGATTTCTAGGCCTCATCCTCCGGAAATTCTGTTTCTTTGTTACTGATATTGTGGCCCCACTCCATAACAAAGAAACAGGGAAAATTTCCACATCGAATTTCTGAATAGTATTACTCCTTTGGGAATAATGTGTCATAAATTAAAATTGAAAGTTGTGCAATCATCATGCTATTGAGAAACGATTCCGGTCAAGGGCATGTACCTTGGTTGCGGGCACATCCCCAGTAGGGAGTGTGCAGGAGGCAGCTGATCAATGTTTCTCTCTCATTGATGTTTCTAACTCTCTATCCCTCTCCCTTCCTCTCTGTAAAAAAATAAAAAAATCAATAAAATATATTAAAAAAATAAAAATAAAAGTCATCATTCTCCCCTTTAAAAAAAAAAGATGAAGGCAAGACCTTCCATCAGAAAAAAAGATTGTGATTTGCTTTTTTGTGGTAGTCTGGAGCTGAATCCACAATATCTCTGAGGTACACCTGTATATGTGCAATAACCCTGTTTCCAAGTAAGATCACATTCTAAGGTACTAGAATTTAGGATTTCATCATGTGAATTTGTAGGGAACACAATTCAACCCATAAGACTCCTAAGTATAGATCTTTTTCTACTTAGGTAGGTATCTGCATTTAAAATAAAACTATCAAGGCACTTGGAACTCTTTTCTAAAACAGAGGGCCAATTGTATTCAAATCTTAGCACTGGCAATTGTTAGCTTTGTGATGTTAAGCAAGTTGGTTATCCTTTCTGTGCCTTAGTTTTTCCATCTATAAAATGGGAATAATACCTATTTAATATGGATATGGTGAGGATTAATTGAAGTAACATGAAAACACACTACCAGCTTCAGTTTATAAAAATCAACTTTGTCTGATTTTTTCTTTACTCAGAAGTAACAATGAAACCCAACTGATTGGTATTAATTAGGCAATCTCACTCTGAATAGTTTCTAAATAAAATACAACTACATGAAAACTTACACTTTTTAACTTTCTTACTAGTAACAGACAAAGCTTCTGCATATATTTCTAGTTTTTTTTTTAAGTGCTTATTTGGCTGATGGGAAAATCATGTGAAAAAAACAACGTCTTGAGTTCTACCTTGGGCAATTAGCTTCAGTCATGATCTCCATGGTTTAACTAATTGAATGAATCAGACAGATCAATTGAGATATCACCCACTGAATATACTAAAAGTGTTAAATGATGAATCAACTCTAGTTTTTATGGTAATTTTATCTCTTGGTGCTCCTTGTTTTACAAAGAAGAGAAAATACCCTTAATTTCTGAAGAAGAAAAAAGTGTAACTAGCAACACATTAATTTGATTCTAGTAGCTAAAATTTCAGTTGAATGCACTATTTCTTTATAATTACAAGCATTATGATGTAGTGGTCCACCATGCATTTTCTTCTGACTGATCATCTTCCTGTTGTGTAATCATATTTTGAGGATCAGTCTGTAGCTAAAAGAAGAGTGATTTATATTGTTGATGTAATAGAATTACTTTTTGAGTGTAGCAAATTGGAGCTTTTCATTATAAACACTACCATAATTGATCATTTTAGCTATTGGTTAGGGTAACTTAAATGTAACATGTAATTTCCAGAACTTGAAGTCAATGGAGTACATTTATTTTTAATTAAATGGATGCCAAAGTAAAATCTAGGGAAATGTAGAAATAAAAACAATAATTTGGTTTTAAGTACTGCATTAGTTGCCTATTGCTGTGTAACAAATTACTCAGAATCTAGCAGTTGAAAGGAATATACATTTGTTATCATAATTTCCGTGGGTCAGGAATTTGGATATGGTTTAGCTGGATCCTCTGTTTCAGGGTCTCTTACAAGGCTGCACTCAACGTATCAGCCAGGGTTAGAGGCTGATATGAAAGTGCCACTGTGGAAAGATCCACTTTCAACCTCAGTTATATGGTTATTGGCAGAATAACAGTTCCCTAAAGAAGTCTATGTCCTAATTCCTGGAACACGAGAATTTGTCATGTTACATGGCAAAGGGGAATTAAAGTTGCAAATGAAATTAAGTTTGCTAATCAGCTGACTTTAAAATAGGGAGATCGTTCTGGGTTATCTGGGTGAGCCCAGTGTAATCACAAGGGGCATTAAATGTAGAATTGGGGGCTGGGCAGAAGAGGAATTGGTGTGAGAATGATATGATCCGAGAAAGGCTCAGCTCGCCATTGCTGGCTTTGAAGATGGAAAGGGTATATGAGCCAAGGAATGTGGGTAGCTTCTAGAACAGTGGTTCTCAACCTTGGCTGCACATTAGAATCACCTGGGAATCTTTTAAAAATCCTGATTTCTGGGCCTCATCCTCCGGAAATTCTGTTTCTTTGTTGTGGGGTGAGGCCACAACATTAGTAACAAAGAAACAGAATTTCTGCCCTAACTGGTTTGGCTCAGTGGATAGAGATTAAAAAAGAATTTCTGGAGGACGAGGCCCAGAAATCAGGATTTTAAAAAGATTCCCAGGTGATTCTAATGTGCAGCCAAAGTTTAGAACCACTGTTCTAGAAGCTGGAAAAGGCAAGTAAGTTGATTCTTCTCTAGAACCTCCAGAAAGGAATGCCACCCTGCTGATCCTTTGATTTTAACCCAGTGAGATCTATTTCAAACTTACGATTTTCAGAACTGTAAGATAATAAATTTTGTTGTTTTAAACTGCTAAGTTTGTGATAATTTGTACAGCAGTAGTAGGAAACAAATGAAGCAGGATTCAGTTACAGAGATGGCTTCTCATCACTTTTGGTGTATTCCGTTTGTTAGAAGCAAGTCATGATTAGGTCAAGCTCACAATGGAGGAGATGGGATTACACAGGGTTGTGAATTCTAGGAGACAGGGATCATTGGGGTCTGTTTCAGAAGCTGCTTATCACAAGCATTTTCTTCATGCTTAAAATAATGAGAACTTCCTGCTAGCTCACTATTCTTACTTTACTTACTCTTTCTCATCTGCTGTAATTTCTTTTAAAATATTTAAAAATATTTATGCATGTGGGCATATAAAAATAAGTAGAGAAAGTGAACAAAATATTGAATGTTGTGATCTCTGGTGGAAGGATTTTAAGATACTTTCTTTAAATGTTGCTGTTTTAAAGTTTTGCAATGAAGATGTTTTACATATATAATTAAAATTAATTTTATAAGGCTATTTGAAAAATTAATAGATAAAACTTTCCACATTTATGAATATCCCCCGCTAATATGATGTGTGCATTGGGTTGTTATTTTTGTGTTGAGTACAAGTCATAGTCTGTATTCAGTGATCCATGCATCCCAACATTGTTTTTCATTGCTGGGTAACTTGATCATAGGTTTCATTGGAAAAATAATTAAAGGACTTAGAATGCTTTAAAAGTTTATTATGAAAATACAGAAACCTAACCTCTTATGAGATAAATAGTGACAGAACTTTGAAATAATAAGCTGTCTCTTAAAAACAACATACAGAGGTCTTAGATGTATCTAAGACCTTCAAATATTTTTTTAATGGAGTTTATCATACTCCTGAATCATTCTATATTTAGGCATGTAGAAGCAAGTTGCAACTGGGGAAAAAAGCCATTTTCCCCTGGTTTGTTATGAGTAAGGAGATTTGTTGTGAGAACACTGAAAGTGAAGGATATACTCTGAGGTTTCTCTGAAAAAAAAAAAAAAAGACAACTTGGCAGTGATTCAAATTGGACATCCTTTGCCTTTGTAAGAAAAGGAAAGTGAACATATTGATTTGATTTCCTCATATTAATGAGTTACATGACCAGCTAAAACACTAGCAAAGAATAATTTACATATAATCACACTCCATCCCTGAGAAAAATTTAGTGTTTTTTTTTTAATAAAACTGCTTTGAGCTAAGATAATATGAAAAAAAAATATTGTTATTTGGAAAAAGTAGTATCTACAACATGGTTTTTTGTTATATTCCACACTTTAAAAATAAAGATATGGTATACATTACTAGATTGGCATAAGTAACTCACCTTCTGCCTGCAGTTTGGATTTACACATTGCATGCTTTATGTTTGATTAAAATAATTAATAATTGTGTGTGATCTCATATGTGTAAAACAGATGAGAAACAAATTTTTCTCTGAAGCTTAAAGTCATAGCTTCTGTCCAAAAAAAGTGACCAAAGAAACAAAGGACTTTATCTGCTGTGGCATTTTACAAATGCACATGACATTCATTTTCTCTTAATCCCTTTTGTTTGCATTTGTAATATTCTGTGAGACATTACGAGGTTAAAATAAAATTAATACTGCCCAATAATAATGATGAGAAAATTACTAAAGGGATATTTGAAAATATGATTATTCTCTATAGCTTGAGAGAAAGTATGTTATAAGACTACCTTTTATTCTTACCATTAAATAAACTAAATGCAAACATGCATAACATTACTAAGATAAGAGAAATATGTATACTGGAGTATTTGTGTTCACTCATTGTTATTATTTTCTATTAACTTTATTTATTTTTATTGATTTCAGAGAGGAAAGGAGAGGGAGAGAGAGAAACATCAGTGATGAGAGAGAATCATTGATTGGCTGCCTCCTGCATACCCCTCACTGAGGATCTGGCAAAAATATGGTATTTAGAGATACTGTTTTGGGTTATATCCTTGGTCTACCACATATTGACCCTTCCATAAGAGAAAATGAAAATTAAAATGAAGTTTTCTTTTCCCCAAATTTTGTTGAGCCAGCACACTTTTTTTTCTGTTGGCTGCTTTAGGACATGGTTCTGAAAGCATCAAGGTGGTGCTTCACTTGTTATTTCATTGCTTCGTGAAATTAAATCAACTGTTATTTATTGACTGCTTACTCTATTCAGAGTTCAGTGATAGGCAGAAGGAAACAGAAAAAAATAACTATGTGATCCTTTTCCTGAAAAACTTACATTTTTAAGGTCACTGACTACCATATCCCAGTGTTACCTAGTAATCTTATAAAATTGTGTGGCTTGATCACAAGGGGGATTTCTGTGAGAATTGTGAATGGCATATTGTGAACATGTCCTGTCAGGAACAAAAACCAAATCCCAAACTGTAATGTAGTCCTTTTCAATTTTCTTTTAACCACAAAAGAAATGCATTTTACATCAAGGACTACCTATACACATATACATACATGAGTACATATGCATATATGTGTATATACAATGCCAAAACAAATATTTTGCAATACAATATTTACCCTTATTGCTGGGTATATTCTACACTTATTTATTTATTGTACTGATGTATTTAACATTTTTATTTGGTGACCACTAAATTGCTTTTCTGACCCATTAATAATATGTGATCATTCTAAGGTGGAGTCTCTGATGATGGTGGGTCTACTACATCATCCTTATTCCTAAGGTAGGAAGACATATGCTGAAAGGTAGCAGAGATATATTCTAAGCTTAAGCACAGTGGGGATTTACAGCCCTCCACATTGTCTGGGCCACCATCACCTCTCTGTGATCTAGGATATGGTTCTTTAGATTAGGGCACTCCAGGGAGAACGTTTATTTGCCTAGTCTCTTTGGGAAAGGATAGATGTGAGCAGAATGTTGGGGGCAACTGAACGTTTATAAAGTGCCTATTATGTACCAAGCACTGTTTATAGTATTTTACAAATTTCATTAATTTGGCCTCCAAAAAGAAGTTAGAATCAGAGACTGTAGTAATCTGCCCAAGTCATTAGATTCCTTTATCTAAGAAACCTGAATGTAGGCCATAGTCTTTCTGATTTCAAAGCCCATGCACATTCCACCATGCTGCATTAACTTCCACTTTAAAATCTGACTTGCTTTTATGTATTTGAAGGGCACCTTTCTTCCCACCCAATTCACAAAACTCAAATTGCCTTTCTAGCAAGATTTCTCCTTTGGAATACACATTTTGTTACTCTAAGTTCCTTCTGTATTCTTTATTTGAGACTCAGATTTGTATAGCACAGAAACTCTGGAGACTCTGGAGTCAGATATCCTCCATTTGTATCTTGGTCATTCCACTTTGTCAGCTGTGTAAAGTTAGCCTCTCAGTGCCCAACTGTCCTCATCTGTAAAAAGAAGATATTAGTGGTCTCCTCATAGTTTTGTGTGATATAAATAAGCCATGAATGGCAAGCAGAATAAAAGGGTGCATGCTATGGGAAGTCAGGTCTGGATGACAAATTTTACCTAACTCATAGTTACTGGAAAACACATCATTAATGGCTTCTTATATTAGAGCTTCATACTGCTAAGTGGACTATAACAAGTGTGAGGGCTTGAGGCTCTTTTTGAAGTCAATTAAAAGGGTTTCCAGAATGGGGACACAGATGTGCAGGTGACAGAAAAAGAGCTTCAGGACATTAGGCCCTTTAACATTTGCTCTAACTACTCAAAGCATGACATGGACCAAGATTCCTGGATACACTCAGTCTACTTTAGGTTTACTCACCAGAGTGACAGTACTAGAGGAACTGAGCAGACATTTTTAAACTTATTTGAAAATGGTAGAGATGTGAGATTCTCCATTTAATATGCTTAGTTTCCAGAGATAGTTACATTCTGAACCCCCTTTCAGCCCTTAAGAAATACTAAAAACAAAATGAAAACGAAAAGAAGGCAAATTTTGGAGCCTGGAACTCTGCATCTAGGCATCTTCCACATGATTTACTGTTCACAGTGCAGGATACAAATAATGGCCATGCCAGCATGTGAAAGCTTAAAATACATTCTAATGAAGATCACATTGTGAGCATTGCCAAGGCAGAATAAAATGCAATCAGGATTTAAATGTGGCTAAAATAATAGCTCCTTGGATTCAAGCACACTGATTAATGCCAGAGACACTTATGAAATGCTGTTGTCTGGTCATCAGTGTTATTTTTCTTGTGGAATACTTTGTACTAAAAGCAATAAAAGAGGACTAATAAACTAGGAGAATACTTTATTCTATAAAATTAACGTGGCTCAGGTGAAGTGCTTTTGTTAGATGTGATCTATGTTCCAAGATTGACATGTTATCAGCATAACTTATTTTGAAATATGCATATTCCAAATATTTCTGAAATATTCACCGTTCATAGCAGATTCTCTTGCTTTTTTCATGTCTGCGTATAAATGTAAATTTTGTGCTTACTGTGTACTCATTTCTTTTTATTTGAGGAGCCAAAATTAGCTTTAAAGATGTTACTCATGTCATTTGAAGAGGAAAATGTGCCCAAACTTAAGAAGAACATTGAAGCAACTTGTAAGCATTCCTCCTGACTTAAATTTCATAACCTGAGGTGGTAATTAAATAAACATATGTCTACAAAGGCTGGCATATTTAAAAGACTAGGTCACAAAAGTTAGTGATAAGAGTATACGGTAAATGCTCTCTGACATGGTAACTAGCTATCTGTGATTTTGTCTGATATACTTTGTCTGAAACACAAAGCAATAATGAACACAACAAAACAAAGCCATTGTGTGCATCCCTGATATCTCATATAAACCCTCTCTTTGTTGTGAGGTTAGAGTTGTTAGGGAGCAGCAGAAACTTGTTTGTACTCTTAAAAACACTCATTGTTAAGAAGGAAGTGACATTGATAAAACTGTTCACTGTTGCTCTTTTCAAATAACACATTCATGTAATTGACTTAGTAAGAAATAATGGTGGTCATGATGAAATTTCAGCATAGCAATACAGCATTAACTGTATCTCTACTAACCAACTATATCCCCATCATTGCCATTATGTAGCGCAAAGAGGAAGAGCTTGGGAACCGATGACAGCTAGATGCTAACCTTGGCTTTATATCTATTTACACTTTTACTCTACTTCCATCATTGTAACAAAAGATTTGATAAAGACAAAAGGAGGAATGAAGCTAAAATAAATAAATGGAATACTGTAGGAACAAAACAATTGGCAGGACCTATCTATTAAATTATTAATACAACTAATAGGTTTGGCTTGTTATGGTATAGAGGAAGACTACTAGACCAAGAACCAGGAGACCTAGATTCTAGTCATGGTTTTATACTTAACTAGAAGCCTGGTGCACTAATTCATGCATGGGTGGGGTCCCTTGGGGTGCCCTGTGGGGATTGGGCCCAAGCTTGTGCCCCCAACCTCGCAGTCCCACAGCCCCAACTGGCACTCTACCTGGCACTCCGCCTGGCACCCCGCTGTGGCCTGGTGTGGCCCCCTCACCTGTTCCACCATCCCACCTACGGGGCAATCTATTGGGGCTGAGCCCCCTGCCCGCTGGTCACTGTCTGCGGGGCAATCAGATCCCTGCTTGCATCTGCCTTGGCCTAGCACTATCTGCTCACCTGCTCCACCATCCCACCGCCATCCTGCCCTCAGGGCCCATTGGGGCCGGCAGTGCCTCCACTGCCGCATGTTGCCAGTGCTGCCCGCCATGTTCTGTGCCACCCCCTGGTGGTCAGCGCATGTCATAGTGAGTAGTCAAACTCCCTGTCAAACAACAGCCCAAGGGGACAATTTGCATATTAGGCTTTTATTATACAGGATTAGCTATGTGACTGTAAGCAGTTCATTTAGTCTTTATTGTTTCAACTTCATCTTTAAATGAAGCATTGAATCCAGATGATCTAGGTTCCAGTTTCCCTCCCCTCAAACAACTTTACATTTCAGTGAATTTGGCTCATATAGGTAGACCAGGTCTTGGCCATAGCCAGCTAGGTACTACTCTATTACCATTCATTGTGAAATTACTACTAGAGTTTAAATGAATTCTTTAAGAATTTAGCCCAGTGTATGTGAAATATAAACTATTTCAGCATCATGCTCATTGGTGAAAAGCTAAGCATAGCAGTTCTGGCAACATGATATATTGAACTAGTGCACACATGCCCTTTTTTTACTTGTTATATAAATTGACCAAAGATGGTCTCTCTATATTGGTCGCTAGGTTTATTTGTACATAACAGGCTGAGATCCCTTAGCCCAAATACCCTTTGGCACCAAATTTAAATTTTTATATGTCCAGTTGTTTTGAACAAACCCCCGATAAGCAAATTATTAGCCATTATAGTCTGCCTGCTTTGCATACCCTGTGGTACTGCAGGACATCTGTTAGCCATAGATAAGATAAACTCTGTGGCTATACAGACTCTCAGTCACTACTGCCCTTCAGAGCTCTAACCCAGAGACTCCATTCTGTGCTGCTGAGGTACATCACCTAGGCACATGAGCCCCATCTGTGATTTCTCCTCCCCCTGGAGTTCTCTTGCCTTCATCCCCTACTGGACTGTAGCCAATGTACCAGCACCAAAGCCTTTGAGCAGTTTTATGCTGTGAGGGACTTTCCTACATGCATGCGAACTTGTCAATGTGTCACCCAAATAAAGCTTGTATGTGCAACAGCCATATGTGAGAATTATAAACACCTGAAGGAAGAAATTTCTAAATAAATAATGATTCAAAGAAGAAACCATTACAGAGATTATGAAATACTTATAATTGAAGAACAATGAAATCACTATAAATCAAAACTTGTAAAGTGTAGAAAAAACTGTTTAGAAGGACATTCATAGCCTAAAATGAATGTATTTGAAAAGAAAGATTAAAAATTGAGGCAAGCATTCAGTTTAAAAAGTTAAATAAAGAATATTACTATAAAGCCAAAATAAAATAGAAGGAAATTTTAATCAGAAAAGCAGGCATTAATTCAAAGAGAAAGAAACAATAGAGAATAAAATACTAAATATTTGAAATAATAAGATATAGGAACTTCTGGCTATATTGTGGAATAAATAGAAGGCCAATTAAATAGCATTAGCACGAAAAGGGGGGGCATATATTGCTTCGGTAGGAACTTTCAAAGATACAACACACTATTATGAATAGCTCTTCAACTAAATGAGAAAACCAAGATGAAATGAGAAAATTTCCAGGTAAATATATGTTAACAAAGTAGATCAGTTTACTCAATTACTAAGAATAGTCCTACAAATATTAAATGTACTGAATTAATATTACAAATTTACTTCCCTAAAGTAGTAGGTCCTGAGGATGTAAAAAGCCATGTTTTGCATGTCCTCCAGGAACAAATAATCCTTTTCATTATTCAAACAGATCCAGAGAATAGAAGAAGAGAATGTTTCCCTCATTTTATGAGAATTTTATAACCCTGATATACAATATTAATAAGAACAGTAAAATAAAGTACAATAATAGGCCAACATCAGAAACATAGATGCAAAAATACTGAGTAGTATATTAGGAAACTTAATCCAGCAACATATTTTTAAAAAGTAACTCAAGTATGTTTATTCCAGAAATTAAGAATGGTTTAATATTAGGAAATCTGTTAATAAGATTTATTAATAAATGTTTATTAATACATCTATTTATAAATCTAAAAACAACAGAAGAAAAGAGAAATAAAATAGTGTAATCTTAATAGATATAGAAAAAGGTTTTAATAAAATTAACATCTAATCAGCCGAAACCGGTTTGGCTCAGTGGATAGAGCGTTGGCCTGCGGACTGAAGGGTCCCGGATTCGATTCCGGTCAAGGACGTGTACCTTGGTTGCAGGCATACCCCCAGTGGGAGATGTGCAGGAGGCAGCTGATTGATGTTTCTTGCTCATCGATGTTTCTAACTATCTCTCTCCCTTTCTCTCTGTAAAAAATCAATAAAATATATAAAAAAATTAACATCTAATCATAGTAAACTATAAACTTTTTTAACCCTTTCAATAGTATCTACCAAAACTCTATTTAGTTACTATAGTGAAATAATAGGCACATTCTTTAATGTCATCTTTAAAATGATGCCCATTCTCGTATCTTTTCAACATTGCAATAGAGGTTCTACCCTGTGCAAAAACAAAAGGAAAATAAGGACAGGAATCAGAAGGGAAGGAACAAAAATTGTCTTCATTCAAAGATGATTTAAGTATCTAAATATAAGATCTAAGCAAATATTCAGACCAAATATTAAAACTATTAAGCAATATTGCTGAATCTAATGTTAATATATACAAAAAACCATTAGTGATTCTATACACTGAGAGCAGCAATTAGAAAATGCATTTGAAATTAAAGAGATCAAATTCTCAAAATATTCATACGGTAACTAGTTATAAGTTTAACAAATGGTGTATAAGAACTATTTGAAAAGAATTATATTTATAACTTTATTCAATGTCCACAGTATAATGTGAATTAAAAAGATACACAATGGTGAAAGGCGAGGATTCAAAATTTCCAAGATATTGATTCTTGTCAAATTTACTTATAAACTCAGTGTAGTTACACTCTAAATGACAACTAGATGTTTCAAAAATCCATGGAAAAATGGTGAGGTATTATCAAAACAATTTTTTAAAAAAGTAGAGTCCATTTTAGCCACTAGTTTCTTAGGCATATTATAAACATACAAATACAAACAGTGTGATGTGTGGATAGGGTTAGGGAGAGAGAGGTGAACCAGTGGAACAGAACTACACATAAATAAGAAATTGGTATATGATGGAAGTGGCATTTAGATCAGATCATAGATGCATAAAATGATGGAAAATACCCAATATGAGCAAGAATGTGGAGCAACTAATACTCTGTTTATTGGACTGTAAATTGGTATAAACTCTTTGGAAAACAGTTTGGCAGTACACACTAAATTTGTTCATACTCAAGTTTAACTGAAGATTTTCACTTTTAGATAAACATCCTAAAGAAATATGTGTATGTTTGCACCAAGAAAGATATATAAGAATGTTCATAACAGCATTATACAGAATATCCCTAAACTCAAAAGAATGCAAATGTTCATCAAAAGTAGAATTGATAAAGTTATACTCACACAATGAATAGTATGTAGTAATGAAAATGAATGAATTATAGCTACATGTAAACAATCATATGAGTGAATCTTACAAATATGTATGTGAATGAAACACACCAGGCACAAAAGAATATACATTGTTAGAGTCAATTTATAAAAAGTACCAAAATATGCAAATCAAACTATGGTAGTTAGAAATTAAGAGTGGTTAAATTCAGAGAAAAATGGAGTAGTGACTGGGATGGAGTAGGATTTTGAGAGTGTTTTGGGATAATGATCTTGACTAGGTAGGAGTTACATAGATGTTCACTTTTTGAAAATTCATTTGAGTTGTAATTTCTATTTTGAACAACTTGTGTAGGTGTTTTAACTTCACATTAAAAATAAATAAAAATAGAACAATTGAAATTCTGTGTATATATATAAGAGGCTAATATGCAAAGTGTTCCCTCGGGAGTTTGATCGCTCACTATGATGTGCACTGATCACCAAGGGGTGGCGTGGAACAAAGGAAGGCTGCAGCTGGCACCTGGCAGCCAGGGAAGGAAGGCCCTGACCAGCAGCCGGAAGGCCCCAATTGGCCCTGATCACCAGCCAGGCCTAGGGACCCTACCCATGCACAAATATCCTGCAACAGGCCTCTAGTCTAAAGTAATTGAAAACAGAGTATTTGTACACCCATGTTCATAGGGGCATTCTCCACAATAGCTGAAAGGTAGAAGCATCCCGAATGTCCACTGAGGGTGAAGGAATAAACAAAATGTAGTATGTATATACAATGGTATATTATTCAGACCTAAAAAGAAAGCAAATTCTGCTACATGCTAACACATGAATGAACCTTGAGGATATTATCTTAAGTGAAATAGGCCAATCTCAAATACTGTATGATTCCACCTAAAGTAGAACACTATCAGGAAAAGAAACAATGGTGGTTTCCAGGGGATGGGAGAAGAGGGGTATGGGAGCTATGTTTTAACGGGTACCAAGTTTAGTTTTGCAAGATGTAAATATTCTGAAGATTGGTTGCACAATATGAATATACTTAGTATCTATAATCTATTCTATACACATCAAAATCGTTAAGATGTCAAATTTTATGTGTACAGTATTTCACCACAATTATAAAATTTAAAATAAAAAAGGATTTCAAATAGCATTAATGAAAAAAAAATACAACTGGCGAAATCTAGTCTTTAGTTTATCTAAAAGTAGTGTACCAAAGTTAATTTTGTAGTTTTGATAATTTTATTATGGCTATGTAAGATGTTAAGCAGCTGAGTGAAGGCATTAAATAGAACTATACAGAGTTTTTGCAACTCTTCTGTAAGTCTAAAATTATTTCAAAATGAAAAGTAAAAGAAAATATATAGTTGGTGAATTTCCATGCCAAATTGTGGGAAAAGCCTAAACTTACAGGCTAGATAAATTATCTTAGCACTAAAACCTCTTTTCCCTTTGGCATATTTCCCTCTGTTTTCCTCACACAATGAGGAAATGTTCCAGGATCCCAAGATCCCCAAAAGTAGCATCCTGTCTAAGTATGTCATTCCCATGAATGATTAAGAGGTTCCTGGGTATGAAGTGGAATTATTAAATAGACCACTTTCTCCTGAGCTCACATTTCCTTTGGCTATTTCAATGTTTTTTATCCCAAAAGCAAAACAGTGCTTACTACTCTATTCCCATAATAGAATCAATAGAGAAACTGGTATCATAAGAAATGTTCCAAATTTTATAATGTCGTATGCAGGGTTTTTGTTGTTGTTGTTGTTATTTATTTATTTATTTATTTTTTTACTTGCCAATGATAGCTAGCTTTACTTCAGTGCAAAGAACACTTTGTGTTTTTCCCTGATATTGGTAGGACTTGGTGACCAAGTTTACTGATGAATAGCTGAAAATATTTTGTTGGAAGGAATAATTGAAAACAGATATACTCATGTCTTTAATTAACTAAAATCCTAAAATGAGTTTTAATTTCTTGTCAAATAATGAGATAGATATCCATTTATTTATTTTAAGAAAACATATAATATATACTGCAACTATATTAGTTGTTTCTCTGAGAGATCAAGAATAAAGAGCATGAACACCTTTATTTCCATATTATGTAATATATGCATATGTATGTATACACATGCTATATAGTGTGTTTACTGTCCTCTCCTAAAATGAGTAAGGGAATAACAGTGGATATATAATACTTTTAATGAATAATCACATTTATGTATAACTAGAGGCCCAGTGCATGAAATTTGTGCGCTGGTGGGGGGTGTCCCTCAGCCCAGCCTGCACCCTCTCCAATATGGGACCCCTTGGGGGATGTCCAGCTGCCAGTGTAGGCCCGATCCTAAACTGGCAGTCGGACATCCCTCTCACAATCCAGGACTGCTGGCTCCTAACCACTCGCCTGCCTGCCTGCCTGATTCCCCTAACCGCTTCTGCCTGCCAGCCTGATCATCCCTAACTGCTCCCCTGCTGGCCTGATTGACATCTAACTGCTCCCCTGCTGGCCTGATCACCCCCAACTGCCCTACCCTGCTGGACCAATGGCCCCCAACAGCCCTCCCTGGTAGGCTTGATCGCCCCCAATTGCTCTCCCCTGCCAGCCTGGTCACCCCCACCTGCCCTCCCCTACCAGCCATCTTGTGACAATGTGGGGTGGCCATCTTGTGGCAGCCATCTTGTGATGGCACGAGGGTGGGAGGGTCAATTTGCATATTACCTCTTTATTATATAGGATAATTTCAATAAATGTAATTTAATAGTCATAGTAGCTCCTTCCCCCAGAAGTCTCTTTAGAATTGACTTTGTAAAATGATGTGATATTTATTCATTACATCAATTTTCTTTCAATTCACTTCAGATTCTAGTTAGTTATACCTATGGTTGATATACTTACTGTTAGCATTTTAACAATTAACTGTTTATTCAAATAAATTAATAGATTAATCCTAAATATATTCCTATAATAAATTATCTTCATATAAATATTTGGTTTTCTCTAGTTTTGACCAAGCAAAGTGGCTATTAACAGGTGTTCTCATATTTGATAACTGGTCATTGAATTATGACCCTGAAAAATGCAAAATATAGGCTTCCTTTTGAATTGTCAAAGAAGAAGTAAACTATGCAGCTTATTTTTAGCATTAAGAATAGTCTATTGGAACAAAAATCTTTGAAGATTTGTGAATTGTGAATAGTATAAATGTCAATAATATATTAGTCAAAATGATTAATATGCATATCTATTCTTCAGTGATTAAAAAATAGCAATTAATATTTGTTATAAACATTTATTTTTTGTCTGTTTCCAAGCAAAAATATAGAGCAATGTTATTCATCTTTGGATTCTTGGCCCTTAAGGATAGCTTATTATGTATATTAACACATTTTGTACTGCTCAGGAATTTTCTCGTGTTTCGCACGCCATCTGTTAAGGACCGCTCACGAGTGTTCTCGTTTTTCACGCCCATGGAAAAAGAAGCGAATCTAGAAACTTATGTAAATTTTGTTTGGCCCCTGTTCATAGAGGAAAATGTTTTACGCAGTACCATACGTTAAAAAAGTACTAGGAACTTTAATTGTTTAATTGTTTTTGTAAATAAAAATGTTACAATTATTGAAAAACAGCACCTAAAGTGCATTATGATGATTTAAATACGTGCAGTTTGCCCAAAAACATGCGGTCTCTGGCGTATGTCTTAGAGATTTCTATGTGGTACACAATGTGTTAATACTGGTAATAGTAGTGGCAGCAGCAGTAATGTTAACAGTTGACATCTATTGAGCGCTTACTATATTCCAGGCCCTGTTAGAAGTGTTACTAGAGGCCCGCGTGTGAAATTGCGCGAGACCCAGACCCGCTGTGCCAGTGGGACCCAGACTCCCACTGCGCCAGTGGGACCCAGACTTCCTTCTGCCATGCTGGTGGGACCCAGACTCCCTCCAGCCACGCCGGCGGGAACCAGACTGACTCCCATCGCACCAGCAGGACCGACTGACTCTTGCCGTGCTGCAAGACCGAGACCCATCAGTGCACTTCCTGGTGACCGGTCATTATGGCGTTACGGCCACTGGCTTTTTCTAATTTAGATACCAGTATTAATTAATCTCAAAGCAGACAGATGAGGAAAGTAAGGCACAGAGAAATTTAATAACTCTCCTAAGGATACACAGCATTTACTAGTAAATGAGTCAGGATTCAAACCCAGGCAGTCTGGTTCTAGAACTTATGCTCTCTCTAGTTTGTGAATTCTCTTAAAGAAAGTTCCCTACAGCCCTGGTCAGTGTGAGTTAGTTGGTTGAGCATCGTCCCATGCACTGAAAGGTTGCCGATTCACTTTCCAGTCAGGGCACATGCCCAGGTTACAGGCTTGATTCCTGGTCTGGGTGCATACTGAAGACAACCGATTGATGTTTTTCTTTTACATTGATGTTTCTCTCTCCCTCTACTTCCTCTCTCTAAAATGAATAAAGACATATTTTTAAAAAGAAGGTTCCCTACAGTAATTATGTAAAGCGTCATTAATTCCTTCTAGTGTTACTAGAATGTATATTACTTTAATCTTATTTGCCTTTTAAACTTATATTATTCATTCAACAGTTACTGAATGCCTACTATGTTGTAGGAATTGTGCTGAGTACAAGACAGACATAATCACAGCTCTCATGAAATTTAAATTCTATTTAGGGAAACTGGCACTAAATACCTCTTTCTGTCATACAGTATTTACCAGGTGTACCGGTTAATAATGCAGATTATTTTCAATAGATGGAGTTACACATATGTTGATATATATGTGATTTGATATGTATGCTATTTTGTTGTATTGACAGCAAGCTTCAGAACTTCATATGTCAAATTTGCTGAAAGTGTTAACATCATAGATATTTCTATGCTTACAAATGTCAAATTTTGTGACAAAAAAAGAGCATTTGTGGGAAGTTTTAATTCATTACTTTATTTTGAAGAAAAGTGCTGCTGAATACTTCAGGAAGCTTATGGTGAACATGCTCCATCTCAAGATACTTGTGAACACCGGTTTAAACACTTTAAAAGTGATGATTTCGATGCAAAAGACAAAGAACATCCAGGTCAAGCAAAAAAGTTTGAAGACCAACAATTACAAGCATTATTGGATGAAGATGCGTGTCAAAAACAAAAAAAACTTGCAGAAAGATTAAACATTGCTCAGCAAACAATTTCTGATCACTTACAAGCAATGGGAAAGAATTTAAAGGAAGGAAAATGGGTGCCATATCAACTGAACGAAAGACAAATGAAAAACCGAAAAGTCATCAGTAAAATGTTGCTTCAATGGCACGAAAGAAAGTCTTTTTTGCATCGAATTGTGACTGGCGATGAAAAGTGGATTTATTTTTATGAACCACGCTTTGATCGTGAAATAACCAGAATGGGCCAGAAGACACGAAAAAGTAATTTTGCTTCATGATAACGCACCATTACACACTTCAAAACCAGTTAAAGACACGTTAAAAGAACTTGCCTGGGAAGTATTAACCCACCCGCCGTATTCACCAGACCTTGCTCCTTCAGATTACCACTTGTTCTGATCCATGGCATACCCACTTTCTGAGCAGCATTTCAAAACATGCGAAGAAGTGGAAAATTGGGTCTCTGAATGGTTTGCCTCAAAACAAGAAAAATTCTATTGGGACGGTATCCACAAATTATCTGAAAGATGGGGGAAATGTGTAGCTAGCAATGGACATTACTTTGAATAAAGCACTTTTTATGTTTCTCTTGAAATTATCATGTTTCCTTTGATTACAAAATCTGCATTATTAACCAGTACACCTGGTAATTATAATCAAATATGGCTTATTTTTAAAGCTATCCCAATCATAAAGTGTCTCTGAATCTCTCAGTCAGATGCTCTTTCTTCTATAAACTCCTCCAGTACTCTATAACACTCAAATAGTAGCTAGTATGGTTTGCCTTACGTTGCAACTGTTTGGACATTTATTCTTTATCATTTTCTAAACGTCAAGTTCAATGACAACCGAGATTGCTGTTTACTTATCTGTGACTAGTAGTGCACAATACACTATATTTTATATATTATACAGAGTAGGTCCTCAGTATTTAATTGCTTAAATTAAATTAAGGTGAATTAAATCTGCTTGTGTTGTTAGAAGAATAAAAATGATGAGCAAACTACTTTAAAAATAAGACAATTTTTGACTTACTCTCCTATCAGTTGTTAAACAGGTTTAATACTCAGATTGGGATCACCTCTTATACTTGCTATCTGAATTATCTGAGTTTAATAAAAGCAGAATGGGCACTAAATTAATGGATTGCTGCTAATAGCCTCTGTTTTCACCACGAGAATTATTGCCAAAATATACAGAATCTCTAACAGAGAAATAAAATTTTTTAAATAAAAGATTTCCATGGTCAGTTGAATCTACTTTGTTATTTTGCTTGACAAGCTAAGGAAATGGGAAGTTTGGAAGCACCCACTCTTTTTTAAGCAAAAAGATATAAGATAAATGTTTTAGTGCAATGGCATACATTATGGAAGTTTAAATTAGAAGTAGGAGAACTACTTTGTAGCAGCACATAGCTAGAGGTGGCTTGGTGTGCCAGTGGATGACATCAAAGACATTTTGTGGTTTAAAACATAAAATATGTGTTTTAAATTCACTATTAATAATGTTATATTCTATGTTTTGAGACTAGGACATACAGACAAGTATTATACATCAGAAGCAGAGATTGTTAATCATGACCATACCCTTTTAAATGGTGGAACACTTATCTTTTGTTTGGAACACAAATTATGTTCTTTTCAATAATGGAGGCAAGATCATTCTATGAGCTACTTATAATAAAAATCAAAAGGAGAAGCTGATTAGGTTTGTTAAAAAATGTTGGATATTTATTTATAAATTCATAATGATGTGTAATTTCTGAGAAATACTGAATTCAGTTTTTTCCTATTTACAACCAGAGGACCAGAAAATGGATACACATGTCAAATTATTTCTATTACAGTAGCTGCTAAATAGCATCTTGTTTGGTTATTGAAATGATCTCTTCTGTTTAAAATAGATACATGACTGAATAAAATGCATTTTATTATCCATAAAGATATCTTTACTTAGAATGACTGCATTTTGGAAAATTAAAGAAAGGAACATGATAACAGCTACTGGAAGATTTTGGAAGGTCCTTAGGTAAAATAAAATTGCTGTTGTTCAACTATCATGCTTCTGAGTATTCAAAAAAGTTGAAATTGGGATCTTAACACATTGTTTGCGGGTAGTTTTTATCGCGTTCTAACAGGTGGCATGGGCCATTTTTGCTAATTTTTTGTGCAAATGGCAACATTCAGTAAAATTACGATAACTTTAGTTTACGTATTTATACGTTACCCGCATTCTACCGCTAGTCTATAAAGAACGTATTAATACGTGTCCCGCGCTGCTCTACTATCAGTCAACGTATAAATATGTTTCCCACATACAATGTGTTAAGGAGATATTTGTACTCTCATGTTGATTGCATCAGTATTTACAATATCCAAGAGGTGGAAACCACCTAAATGTTCATTGATGGGTGAATAAATAAAACATGGTACATACATACAGTGAAATATTATTCAGCCTTAGAAAGGAAGGAAATTCTGCCATATTCTACAACATGGATGAAGCTTGAGGACATTATGCTCAGAAAATAAGCCTGTCACAGGACAAATACTGCATGATTCCATTATATGAGACCAGAGGCCCAGTAGGGCACTTGGGGGTTCCTCAGCCTGCCCTGCATCCTCTCTCAGTCAGGGACCCCTCAGGGGATGTCTGACTGACAGCTTAGGCCTGCTCCCTGGGAGATCGGGTCTAAGCTGGCAGTCAGATATCCCTCTGGCAGCCCAGCTTCTGGCTGAGCAGCACTCCCCCTGTGGAAGCGCACTGGTCTCTGCATTGAGTGCCCCCTGGTGGTCAGTGTGTGTCATAGTGACTGGTTGTTCCCAGTCATTCTGCTGTTAGGGTCAATTTGCATATTACCCTTTTATTATATAGGATATCTTAAGTAGTCAAACTCATCAAAGCAGAAAGTAAAATGGTGGTTGTCAGGAGGAGGAAATGGGGACTTCCTTTTATTGGGTATAAAGTTTCAGTCATGGACAATGAAAAATTCTAGAGATATACTGCACAACATTGTGCTTTCAGTTAACAATGCTATAAGGTACACTTAAGAATTTAAGAGGGTAGATCTCAAAGTTATGTTTTTTTAACACCAACACTAACAATAATACTAAATAGAAGAGGCTCACATGGATTAATTACTGAGATAGAGTATCATTTCTCCTTCCTGACTCGTAAAAAGGAAAATGACGTTTCTGTCATATAAATGTTCTTAGGACACCAACAAGAAAAGTTTACTAGTAAAGAGAATGCATTTCCTTAAAAAAGGAGTTAATTCCCCTCTCCCCTCTTCTCTGACTACCAGAACCTTTAATTTTTAGATCTGCAAAGAATAGAACAAACATCAGACTTGTTTCTCTTGTAGACAAACAGAAATCTTTGTAATGCATACTGTTTTAAATATGCTATTTAAAATTTCCACAAATGTTTTTTTTTCCAATTTTGAAAATCAAACTCACTTGATTACAGAAACGTCGCACATCACCATTTAGTATCGCACACATGATAAGCTTGACATTTTAAAACAAAATTGTTTTGAATCATTTAGCAGTGAGAAAAGCACATAAATAATTTCTGAGCAACTGTAATATATATTTTAAGCTAAATTCATTACAGACAGTGACGCATCTCCCCCAAAACTTTCTAAAATAAATGGACAGTTAGGCTAAGAACAGCCATGGAAACTTTTACCTTCACAAATCTTTTTGTGAGAAATAAAAGCCTTAAAATTATGTGCTTATAGTTTAGTTGCCTTTTAGTTTTAATTATAGCATTGATGTTGACACTTTATTTTCTGACATGAAACACATTTAAATGTGTTTTTATGTTAATTCCCTTTTATAATCAGGCTCTTGAGTTATTTAAGAAACAAATGTGATAACAGATGTCTTAAAACTAAGGATTGACAACATAGTTTAAGGGAAATGAGAATGGCAAACTAATATTTGCACTGTTAGGTACTGATCTTCACTTATGCAACTTTTAAGCTATGAGTGTATGCTATGTCCATTATATTGTTCAGATATGATATCTATAATAACAATGTGTGCATGTTTATTGTCACTAGGAGAAATATTTTCATTTGGTGTTTGTTCATTCATTCAGTAACACTTTATTATAGGCCTGATGTGTACCAGGCATAGTATTAGAGATACAGAGACAAAATATAAAGTCAGAGCCAAAACCGGTTTGGCTCAGTGGATAGAGCGTTGGCCTGCGGACTGGGAGGTCCCGGGTTCGATTCCGGTCGGGGGCGTGTGCCTTGGTTGCGGGCACATCCCCAGTAAAATATAAAGTCAGAGTTTTCAAGGCACTCAGTGTAGAGGCTTGATAGCTCATGTATTAGCTAATTGTTTTAAGTGAAAGCTGATAATAAAATCTATAACAGGCTCATGACATTAACATCTAAATAAGAACAAGTGAAATAGAGGAAACAATATTATAATTGCCATCAAGAAATGACAGGTATTTATTCATCAGAGATTTATGATGCTTAAAGTACTAGAAATGATGAATGACTATATGAAACATGGTCTCTGCCATTAGGGAGTGTGTAATGCAGAGGTGGTCAGAGAAGAGACACTTGCATAAAAAACTAATACAAGATGGAATAAGATAGCTTGAAATAAGTATTATAATGGTGGTAAAAAGAGCTGATGTAGAGTGCAGAGGAAGGAATGACTGCTACCACGTGGATGGGAAAAGCTTTGTGGATAGGGTGAAATTTCAATTAAGCTATGAAGAGTGCCTTTTTTTGCTAAAAAGAACAGGCAGAAATGGGATTCCATACTGGAATTATGACAAAAGTGGTGAGTCTTCAAAAGTCATGGCTTACCATGGCTAGAACAAAGTATGTGGATTAGTGTGCAGTCATTGATGAAGCTAGGAAGTTTATTTAAGGCCATATGGTGACAGGTCCTAAATATCATTAATAGGAGTCTTGAATTTCATCCTGTAGGCAAGGTGATGGTGGGTGGGTGAGATAGAGCAGTGAAGATTTTGAAAATGCTATTTCTAAGTCCTTTTTGGTCACATCAAAGTGATAGGGCCTGCCGAAACCGGTTTGGCTCAGTGGATGGAGCATCGGCCTGCAGACTGAAAGGTCCCAGGTTCGATTCCAGTCAAGGGCATGTACCTGGGTTGTGGGCACATCCCCAGTAGGAGGTGTGCAGGAGAAAGCTGATGTTTCTCTCTCATCGATGTTTCTGACTCGCTATCTCTCTCCCTTCCTCTCTGTAAAAAATCAATAAAATATATTAAAAGTGATAGGGCCTATGGACTAAAATTTTTTAATGTTCTATAAAATTTTATGCAACAAATGCCTCTGTGGTTGCTGCACTTATATCAACATTACAAACTCTCTTTTAAAATTCCTTTATTTTGCCTTATATTATCTTTAGTATTTTTTCAATGCATGTGTATCTTCTATGTTAGGTAAAAAGTTCATGAAGGCAGAAACCATGTCTATACATTCATTTATCTATAACATGCATTTAATAACAGTTCCCACATCTCTGGATTACTATAAAGGTTAAACAGAAGAAAGCACATGAGAGACTAATGGTGTAGTGGTTAAGTTTGAACTCAGGTACCCAGCTGCCTGAGTTTGAATTTCAGTTCTGTCACTTGCCAGCTGTGAAATTTTGAACAAGTTACTTAAACATTTCTTTTTTAAAAAAACAACAGCTTTATTGAAATAAAATTCATACCATGCAGTCCACCCATTTGAAGTTTTATCATTCAATTAACAGATTTGTGCAACCATCACCACAGTCAATTTTAGAACATTTTCCTTGCCAAAAAAAGTAACTCCCATACCCATTAGCTATTATCCTACTATTCTCCATCCCTCCTTCCCCAGCCCTAAGCAACCACTAATCTACTTTCTATCTTTGTAGATTTCCATGTTCTGGATATTTCAAAAGAATGGAATTATATAATATGTGGCCTTTTGTGGCTGGTTTCTTTGATTTAGCATAATGTTTTTAAGACTCATCCATATTTTAGCATGAATCCAAACTTCATTGTTTTTTTTAAAAAATTATGTTTTTATGAGAGACCCAGTGCACGGAATTTGAGCACTTGCGGGGGGGCAGTCCTTCAGCCTGGCCTGCACCCTCTCGCAATCCAGGAGCCCTCAGGGAATGTCTAACTGCCCACTTAGGCCTGCTCCCGACATCCTTAGCACTGCTGTAGAGGTGGGAGAGGCTCCCGCCACCACCACTGTACTCGCCAGCCATGAGCCTGGCTTCTGGCTGAGTGGCATTCCCCCTGTGGGAGTGCACTGACCACCAGGGGGCAGCTCCTGAGTTGAGCGTCTTTCCCCTGGTGGTCAGTGCATGTCATAGCGACTGGTCGTTCTGTCATTCTGTCGATTTGCATAATAGCCTTTTATTATATAGGAATGTCTAACTGCCCACTTAGGCCTGCTCCCGACATCCTTAGCACTGCTGTAGAGGTGGGAGAGGCTCCCGCCACCACCACTGTACTCGCCAGCCATGAGCCTGGCTTCTGGCTGAGTGGCATTCCCCCTGTGGGAGTGCACTGACCACCAGGGGGCAGCTCCTGAGTTGAGCGTCTTTCCCCTGGTGGTCAGTGCATGTCATAGCGACTGGTCGTTCTGTCATTCTGTCGATTTGCATAATAGCCTTTTATTATATAGGAATAGAGGCCTGGTGCACAAAATTCGTGCACGGGGGGTGGGTCCCCTCAGCTCAGCCTGTATCCTCTCCAATCCGGGACCCCTCAGGGGATGTCTGACTGCCGGTTTAGACCTGATCCCCAGGACAGTCGGACATCCCTCTCACAATCCGGGACCGCTGGCTCCTAACTGCTCACCTGCCTGCCTGCCTGATTGCCCCCTAACTGATCCCCTGCTGGTCTGATTGCACCCAAATGCCCT
>NW_006286798.1:253295-254952 GCF_000327345.1 Myotis davidii
GTCACTGCTGGGGGTGGATTTTGGGCTGGAGGCATCATCGGACCATTCTTCTTCGAAAATGCGGTTGCTCAGGCAGTAACAGTTAATGGTTCTTGCTATTGCGACATGATAATCCATTTACCTGATATGCTATTCCATACATAACCCTATACTGTATACTTTATGAATCAATAAAAAATTTACAATTTTTAATTATAAACCTGTGTTTTCTATCAAAATTACTTCTTGCGTGAATTTGGAACACCCTTTATATATATAGATTATTATACAGGATTGCTATGAACCATTTGTGTATAAGTTTTTGTATAGGCATATGCTTTCATTTTTGGGGGGTGTATACCCAGAAGTGGAATTGCTGAATCATATAGTAACTATATTTACTCATTTGAGGAACTGCCAGACTATTTTCCAAAGTGACTACACCATTTTACATGGTGCACCAAAACTGCCTTAGGGCTTTTTTTTTTACATGATTGTCAATACTTCTTTTTTGTATGACTTTTTGATTCTAGCCTCCTAGTAGATGTGAAGTGATATTTTACTGTGTTTTTGATTTGCATTTCTATAATGAATAATGATATTGCTTATATATCTTCCTTGGAGAAATGTCTATTCATGACCTTTCCCCATTTTTAAATTGGGTTATTTGTCTTTTATTATTGAATTGTAAGTATTCTTTATATATTCAAGATAAAAATCCCTTATCCAGATACATGATTTGCAAATAGTTTCTCCCATATTATGGGTGAAGTTTTTACTTTCTTTTTTAAAAAAATCGTTATTGTTCAAAGTATTACCTATGTTGCCTTTTTCCCCCTTTGCCCTCTCCACGGCCCCACCCACCCTCCAACATATGCCCTCACCCCCCTTATGTTTGTTTCCATTCATTGTGCTCATATGCCTTTATACTAGTCCTTTGGTTGATCTCTTACTCACCCCTCCCTTGCCTTCCCTCTGGGGTTTGACAGTCTTTTCAATGCTTCTCCGTCTCTGGATCTATTTTTTAAATATATTTTTGCGCGAGTCACAGACATTCGTTCCTTCAGGCCTGCAGGCCGGCAGCCGAGGCCACGGTGTCCGCAGGCCTGGCTCCTTCTGTCTTATCTATTTATTTTTTAAATATTTTTATTAATTTCAGAGAAGAAGGGAGGGGGGAGAGAGACAGAAACATCAATGATGAGAGAGATTCATTGATTAGCTGCCTCCTGCACGCCCCACACTGGGGATGGAGCCCACAACCTGGGCATGTGCCCTGACAAGGAATCGAACCATGACCTGGTTCATAGGTCCATGCTCAACCATGGAGCCACGCCAGTTGGGCTGGATCTATTCTTGTTTATCAGTTTATGTTGTTGTTCATTATATTCCACAAATGAGTGAGATCATGTGATATTTATCTTTCTCTGACTGGCTTGTTTTGCTTCCTACTATGCTCTCCAGGTCCATCCATGCTATTGTGAACAGTAAGAGTTCTTTCTTTTTTATAGCAGCGTAGTATTCCTTTGTGTAGATCTACCACAGTTTTTTAATCTACTCATCTGCTGATGGGCACTTAGGCTGTTTCCAAATCTTAGCTATGGTGAATTGTGCTGCTATGAGCATAGGGATACATATACCCTTCCTCATTGGTACTTCTGATTTCTTGGGATATATTCCT
>NW_006286798.1:258131-261953 GCF_000327345.1 Myotis davidii
AAGAAAAGAAATTTTTATTGGAGGCACTGTTTGGAAAAAATAATGGGATCCCAAAGAAAATGAATAAGTAATGGCTGTATACATCAACATAGATTAATCTCAAAAACACAATGATTAGTGAAAAGGAAAATCACAGAAGAAAATGTACAGGATGTGTCCCCTTACATAAAGTTAAAAAACAGATAGAACAGAGCAATAGATTGTTGAGAGATACATGTATGACTCACAAAGAAAATAGGGAATTTAAAAAAATTGAATGTGTTAAGGTAACTTTGGTTAATAAAATTATACAGGTATACAATTCAACAATACCTCATCTTTATATTGCATTGTGTATTTACCAGCCGATCCATCACCATTTATCTCCCCTTTACCTTCTTCTACCTCCCCCTCCCCTCTGGCAATCACCATACAGTTGTTTTTATGGAATAAAACAAAGCATTTGCATTAAGTTTCTGAGATAAAATCCAAGTCTTGCTAAGAAAGTTGCTGTTGCAGTGAGCCATTTTAAGTTTGAGTCCAAAGCACTTGAAAAGCCCATTCTCTGTACTTTATAGCAGCGATTTTCCACCTTTTTAATCTCACAACACACAAACGAATTACTAAAATTCTACAGCACACACAAAATGCCTTTAAAAAAAACTAGGTATAGTTTTGACAAAAAACTAGGTATAATTTTGATGTATTCACACTCAACAGCTATTGTTGTGTTGGCTGTTGTAATTTTTTATTTGCCAGTCTAAGTCAGTTCCCTTGACTAAATAGTCAGGTATTGCATGTTTTTAAAATTCTTGCAGCACACCCACAAGAAAATAACTGCCTTAAATTTCAAGTAACCAGACCTTGATGACTTGGAGAAGGGTCTAAATGCAATGGGTTGTGCATTACACTTGGAAAAAAGTGTGAATTAGTTACTAATGGAATTGCATAAACTGGCCACTTACCAAAATGACTCTCATTTGTGTGACTTCATTGAGGCTCATCTGAATAAGCAGGTGAAATCCATGAAGAATTGGTGCCCACATAACCACTCAAGAGTACCCAGTTCTGGCATGGCAGACTATCTCTTTGACAAGCACACCCTGGGACATAATGAAGAGAGCTAAGTCTTAGACTGGATTTCTATAGCCATGAGGGTAACTTTCCTGGTTACCAAAACAGTACATGCATGTTGGAATTACCTTTACCTTTTTATAAATTGTACCATATCATCCACTTATATTTCCTCATTTCAACCATTCCATCAAACAAAGTAAATTGGTACCCCTCTCCCAAATAAAGGCCCATTTTATTTAAAAACAAAGATTACAAGGACACAATTTTAAATATTTTATCTAAAGTTGTTTATCGTTAAAAAAACTGGGACAGTGATGAATAGTTTTAAATTTTTCTTTAATGTGTTGCTTTTTATTCTGTCTTTACTTCTTACTCGGGTGATCATCAGGGATAATTTGGATTTTATGTTAATGAAGGAAATTGTCAGTTCACTTTTGAAATATTATGGCAATAATGGCTTTGTACTAAAGATAAATCCTTTATCTTCTCCAAAGTAATATGATGTGTCAATAAATGTGAAGTAGAAATGACATTCATATTTGTTTAGCCAACAACCTTTAGGGAAGCTTGCCATGGATCATAATAAAACAGTTTTAATAATTTCCACTATAGACAAAAGAAGTTTGGAAAAATGTATCAAAGTTTCTTTCTGTTTTTCTTTTTTTTAAGTTTTAGCCCTAAGCATGTGTTCTATATAGATAAACATTCATTCAAATGAAAATATAATTGTGTCAATATGAAAAAAAATTTCACAACCAGGAGAAATGTGCATGGAAATTATATAGACAGGAGAGAGAGATAGAAATGGAAGATCCATAGCTAAAGAAGAAATTGGGACTCTCATTAAAGAGAAAGCACTTATTAACTCATTAATTGATTATGTTGTATTTATTTTTCTTTTGTCTACCCCAATTCTTACTTGCCCATCACAGGCCTCCTTGTTTAATATAATATTAATTGCTATTAGTGACAGACAGTGCTTCTGAATATTACAAATATGTAAAAATTGCACACTTGCTTTCTCAATCTAGGTTCTTTTCAAAATCAAAGTCATCAGAATGGCCTGGAGGAGATTTCCGGAAGTACGGAGTGATTATTTTTGTTTCTTCAGTACCAACTAAAGCTGAATCTGTGAGGCGAGAGAGGGGTCTGCTTGTTACAGGTTTTGATATTGCTGACTAGATAGGGAAATGGCTGAGGCTGTTGTTACTCATGTGGAAATCTATTATGAAAGTATCTGATTAAGACTCTGTTGAGAAAAGGACTCAGCTCTTGGCTATCTCACTAGGAAACTTTGAAGAAGTTATTCATTCTCTGACTCTGTTCTTCAAGCCAGAGGATCACATGGGGAAAACAAGCTTTTTTCACATCATTTGATAGGACATTCGTGAGCTTTCTATTTTGTTTTAAATAAAGGTAAAGGCCTTTGCTTAGTTCTTAGTGTCCCTTCTTACCATAGTGGAATTAATGTTACTATATAGTTATTTTATCATTTGCTTTATTTTTTCATTCATTCATTCCTTTATAGAAATACTTCCAACTCCTTAACTTTCATGCATTTTTGAATGGGAAAGAGAAGTGCCAGCACAAGGGGTATAGTGCCAGACTAGGCATCTTCCCCTTAGGCTGTCTTTAGAGAGGTATCTCTGTTCCTACATTGAGGTGGACCTCAATAAAGTTTCTAGCTCTATGCCTAAGGTTATATTCCTTGACTATTTTGTGAAATTGCAGGCTAGATGATCCCCGTTAATTGACTCCAAAATAACTTGGAAGAACTCCTAGCAGATGATTCTTTTTCATTTATTTCACTAAAAAGTTTATTAATTGAGATATTTTATGCATCCATCAAAGACACAAAGCCAAGTCATCTTCTCTGCCATCAAACGGCTTTTGCTCTAATGGAGATATTCATATAAATAAATGTAGTAGACGATTTAAATGCTATGAAATATATGTAGGTATTGTGGGGCACAAATAGAGGAATGCAAATTATTTTCTTGGTGATGTAAAAGGGACAGTTAAAGATTTTCAAGTAACATGTTTTTCCCCTTCTTTACGGAATGCCATCTTGTTATTATCTATATGGCAAATTTCCACTACTGCTTTTATAGTCAACTGAGTTTTTCTCTCTTAAGAAGATTTCCCTGACTCCTCATTTTACCTTCTCTATGTTCTCTGCTTCCCTGTGTATACCTCCATTCAAGTAATTATTATATTGTATTGTATTGTATTGTTTACCCTCCCAATCAACCTAAACTATAAGCTCATTGAGGGTAAGAATGATGTTTTCAAACCATGCATCACTAAATTCTGACCACTAATAATGAGCAGTTAATAAATATGTATTCAATAGTTTAAACACTTAAATACAAACATTACTTCAGTTAAAATACTTATGCTAAGTTTAGCAGGTTAAAGATAGCTACAAATTATTTGACATTCCTCTTTTTATATCTGGGCTGGTTTATGACTGTTTTGACTAACATAATATAACTAGAGGCCCGGTGCACAAAAATTTGTGCACTGGTGGGGGAGGGGAGGGTGTCCCTCAGCCCCACTTGTGCCCTCTCACAGTCTGGGACCCCTCGGTAGATAACCACCTGCTGGCTTAGGTACGCTTCCCGGGTGGCAGATGGCAGGCCCGATCCCTTGGGTCACGCACATGGCAGGGCTGATCCGGGGGTTGAGGCGCCTCCCTGGGTCAGGTTGCACAGAGGACACCTGGGCGGGCCGGCCGATTGCTGCTGCCCCGCCCGGCCTCCCTGG
>NW_006286798.1:263648-266716 GCF_000327345.1 Myotis davidii
AATTGAACCAAGAATCAAAATTAGAGAAGAGAAAGGTTTCTGAAGTTTTAGGACACACTATCCAATATAATCTTCAGAAATACAACATACAACATGGTGCAGTAAAGACAGCAAAAAACAAAACACAAAAACTCCCATTAAAACAAGGCTAAAAAAGAGTTAAATTTAAAAATCAACTTAACTTTGCCAACCTTAAAAAAAGAGTGTGGTTTTTTTTTTCTATTTTTTAGTCTACAAATTTAAGCAACCTCTAGTGGTTATGGGGAACAAAGCAATGTGCACTCAATAGAGACCAGATTCTATGCTCAGGACAGGAAAGCCAAAGACAAGTGTGGATCTCTTGTCAAACAACAAGGACAATTTCAGACCGGGTTGGGTCGCACACGGGACACCCGGGTGAGCTGGCCGATTGCTGCTGCACCACCCGGCTGCCCCGAGTCGGGTCGCACATAGACACCCGCTGCCCTGGGTCGTAAATAGCAGGCCCAGATGGCAGCAGGGCATGCAGGATGGCGCTGTCCCACCCCACCACCCCGGGTCGCAAATAGCAGGTCCAGATGGCAGCAGGGCAGGTGGGATGGCTCTGTCCTGCCTTGCTTGCAATATACAAATTAGCCGCCATCTTTGTTGGTGGTTAATTTGCATATTTCACTGATTAGCCAATGGGAGGTGTAGCGAAGATTTGGTCAATTACCATGTTTGTCTATTATTAGAAAAGATGGCCTAACCATTAAGAGAAGCTTCCACAGTGGCCTCTCAGAACTCTGAACTGTCATGTAATAAGTCCAACCATATGGCTGGAAACACCAATGGGAGAGCCCTTGAAACAACATTGGAAGAAAGAGGGTTCCAACTATGCCCTACCTACTCACCAATTCTGAAAGGTACTAGGCACATGACTAAAACCATCTTGTACCCTCCAAATAATTTCAGATGCTAACTGAATATTACAAAGTAATCCCAGTCCACAACACATGAAGCAGAAGAATTGTCAAGCCAAGCCCTGTCTATATTTCTGACTCCTCAAAGCATGAGGTAAAGTAAAATGATTGTTATATTACCAAGTTTAGGGATAGTTTGATAATTAGAAATAGATAATGAAAAGAACAAGTCTCTTCAACTCTATTTTTTTCAACATTTTATATGAAAGATTTCAAACATACAGAAAAGTAGAAGCAACTATACAGTGAACACCCATATACCACCATCTAAATTTTACAATTCAATTTTTGTTATAATTGCTTTATCATATTTATCTTACCATCCCACTATTGATACATTAGAGTATAAGATTCAAAATAAGTTGACATCAGTATACTTTATCCCTAGACATTTCATCATGCATTTCATTAACTAGAGTTCAATATATGGTTATGTATTTTTTCTTTTAAGAGAAAATTTGGCACACAATGAAATACACAGATCTTAAATGAAAAGTGTCTGAGTTTTAACAATGGGTACGCTTGTATCACCCTAACCTTCCTGAAGATATAGAATGTTTACATTGCCTCATAAAATTCCTTCATGTGTCTTCCAAGTCAGTCTCTGAATCTAGCCCCTCAAGAAGCCATTTGCCAGATGTTTTTCTATCATAAATTTAGTTTGTTATAGAACTTCATATAAAAGTTTCTGTAGATTTTCTAATCTTTGTGTGAGGCTTGTTTTATTCACATTAATGTTTTTGAGATTCATCCATGTTGTATTTATCAAAGGTTTATTCCCTTCTATTACTCTTACCAAACACAGATTTCGTCCACCTGGTACCAATGAGCCAAACATTCAACACTGAGAATTGTAGTGGAGAAATTAGAGTCAATTTATTTGTAGAGTGCTAAGCAAGAACAGGAAAGTTATTACTTTAAAAAAAGAAAAGTTCTGCCTGGACAGCGTTGCTCGGTGGATTGAGTGTCCTCCCATGCACCAAGAGGTTACTGGTCGGGGCACATGCCTGGGTTTCAGGTGGGGGGTGTACAGGAGGCAGCCAATTGGTGCTTCTGATTGATGTTTCTCCCTCTCCCTTTCTCTCTCTCTTAAAAAAATCAATAAAAACATTTAAAAAAAAGAAAAAAAGTTCTAACTCCTGGATCCAGGGTTTGGGGTGGGTTTTAAGGGATTAGGTGAATCAGGTATGTGAAAATGATGGTGGGGCAAGTTTTAATTTGAATGTTATAGCTGGGAGTGGTATTCTTAAGGTGCTACAAGGAAATGAATTTCCTGAGGTCCCCACAGGAGGATGAGGTTTCCTGGAAAGCTTTTATTGTTGATGTAATAGTAAGGGGCTCCCCTCCAAGGTCCCATCTGTGTTATTCAGAGGTCAGCTAGATAGACACGATTATTTCACAAACTGAGTTTAGGGGCCCTACTCTGTGGCTCTGTTCTTTATGAGATACTGCCTTACATTTCCAGTTGCTGTCATAGTTCCTAAGTCTTTTACTCATTTCTTCAAGTCATGGTTTGGGGTTTTCTATTCAAGTTTACCCACTCAAGTGGGACTGCCAAGGCCTTCCCTTCATGCAAAAAAACTCTAAAATGTGGAAACTCAACCATGCTCTTTTCCTAAGTGTATCTGCCTGTTTCTGCTTGCTCTCTGGTGCCTTTAGGCATCCCCACCCTCACCCCAAATTGTTATCCGTAGTCTGTACGAGGGCTGGTCTTATAGGAATTAATTTTCCATTATCAGACAGGGAACATCCAAACTTTGTGATTTTAGAATATGTAAATAAGATATTGAATGATACTAGATGTTTCCCAATTCATCTTTTGTTTACTGTTCTATAAATATAATCTTTCAGACTTAGTATAGTAGGAATTGGAGATAAATACTTATGTACATACTAGAGGCCCAGTGCACAAAAATTTGTGCATGCGGGGGGGTCCCTCAGCCCGGCCTATGCCCTCTTGCAGTCTGGGACCCCTCGGAGGATGTCCACCTGCTGGCTTAGGCCCGCTCCCCGAGGGATCGGGCCCAAGCTGGCAGTCAGACATCCCTCTGGCAGCCCGGGAGCCGTCCTTCTTAGTGCTGCAGAGGAAGCAGGAGGGGTTCCCCCCACTGCCCCGGGGATGGGCAG
>NW_006286798.1:267184-293249 GCF_000327345.1 Myotis davidii
CAGGGTGGGGGTCCTGCGGGGACCCCTGGCCAGCCTGGGTGAGGGCCATTTTCAGGCTGGTTAAGCCCCCTGGTGATGGAAGCTCCCAGCCTCTCCTTTTTTTTTTCTTTACTCTGGGATTTATTTACCTTCTATAGTTGAAACTTTGTAGGCTTGAGTGGAGCTCAGAGCTGGCCAGGCCTGGTGGGAAGCTTGGCTTCCTCCATCACTGGGGCAACCAAGCCTCCAGCTTGATCCAGCTCCATGGCTCTTGGCCGCCATCTTGGTTGGGTTAATTTGCATATAGTTGCACTGATTGGCTGGTGGATGTGGCTTAAGGTGTAGCAAAGGCACAGCCAATTGGCATGTTTGTCTTTTATTAGTATAGATGTGTATGTATTTATTTTAATATCTCCTGAATTCTTATGTTTGCCCTTTTTTTGTAGTGCATTTTGTAGAAAGAGAAATTAAATATTGTATTTAAGCTTGTATCTTTTTCTGATACAATTTTAAATTAAATATTGTATTAAAACATGTATCTTCATGTTTTAAAATTTGATTATGTTTTTTATTATTGGACAGATTTTCTACTAAACAAGAATGAGTTTAGATATATACAGAATTATAATTTTGAGGTGGGCAAAGGTAAAATGGGGACATCTGTAATAGTGTCAACAATAAAAATAAAGCAAAAAGAAGAATTATAATTTTAAGTAAAAAATATATTTGACCAAAGATGACATGCTGACAATAAATGACAACTTTAAATAAAAATTAACAAAACTAACCTGTCTTAAGAAAGTGAAATAGCAAATCCAAATGATCTGACTTCACATTTTAAGTGTTGTCCAATCAGTTTTAAAACACAAAGGTAATATAATTTGCATGGCATTTTGCTACAGTTCACATTTCTAAATTTGTGGAATTGAGACTATGATTCTTAAAATAACCTCAAATGGACTGTAAATTATAAATTTCTAGTACATTGTAAACAGGATGCGTTGTTTACAGCTGTTTAGATCCACTAAATATCTGTAGATTTGCTTCCTCAGCTAGAGCAGGAACTTACTGGCTATAACTCCCTGCCTTGTTCAATAACTTCCAGTAATTATCAGGAAGAAAATGCAATAAATTTATGTAATAGACTCCCCCTTTGCCATAATATACAATCAGAGGCGATCAATGCTTCTTACAATAAGGAGAAGAATTACAACTGTGTTTTATTTTGTAGCTTTGGTAATACAGCTTTGCAAACCACCAGAGGGAGTAGAGTTAAACTTCAGTGGTCAAATTCCATTGCGGTAAAACATAGCCTCAGGCTGACATTTTACAAACCAGCAACACAACAAGAGGTTGTGTACTTCTTAGCAGAATATTTTATTTGCTCAGCCATCAAACTAGTGGGAAACCTCCATGTATTGCTGCTCTTTTAGTTCATATGACTGGAATTATGAGAATCTGTAAATATAATAAATAATAATCAAGTTTAACCTTTGGCCACATCCTTTTAAGAAGGGAGAGATAGACATAGCTGATAATGAAGCCTCCAGTGTTGCAGCAACCCACAATGACTTGTTCATTACAAAGTTATATTTGTTATGGTTTTAAAAATATACTTTTATTGTGGTCTAAATCAAAGGGCATTTTTGAGCCCTACCTAGTTATGCTTAAAGTATAATTACACGCTACATATCTTGTTAAGTAAATGAAAGCCTTTTCTTGGTTATTTGTTATAAATTTTACTTTGCCTATAGCTAAGTGAAGGCCAGTCCTCTAAAGTGTTTCAAGTATAATGCACAGTGAATATAAAACAGTCCATTAATTGGGATAATAGGTCCCAGCATGTAATTGCATTTCTTAGGTACTATGGATAGCAACTGAATGAAGTGATATTTATTCAAGGTTGTTAGTCACCCGTGGATAACTTTATTTGTCCACTGACGCTTAAATAAATGCATCATCCATCAGTAAGAATATTTATAAAGAAATTTATAACAAAAATCATTATTGCGTCTCAAATTATGAAAGGAAACAGTATATAAAAGTTACTGAAGAATGCTACAATAAAGTCTTGTCAGTGCTCCAGGTTACTTTTATGGTGGCGGACAGTAAAATATTGTAGAAACTCAAAAATAAATATGAACTAAACATAACTTTATGTTGTTTTTTCCAATGAATTATCTGTAAGACCTGTAGTAAATTCCATCAGCAATTTCTAGCCACATATACTTGCACAGTTTCTCAAGGAAAAAAAAAAGGACTTTGCCAATAATCTGTTAATGTGCCACAAACCTTTGCAATCTCTCAAATGGTGTGCATGTGAGGTTTTATTTACAGTTGTAAAAATGTTTCCTTTAGTTTTCATTTAATAGGTTGTTGGCTATTTCTATGATGTTAACATGTGTTATTTTAACACGTGCAGCCCTCCACAACTCATTCAGAAAGTCAAAAGGGTATCCCAGAGCTCCTTTAGCTCAGAAAAAGATTACCTTCTTTCTCAGAAATCTTGGGCAGTATGAGGGGAGGGCCCAGAACTTTGACTGATTTACCACGCTTCTGTACCCCTCAATGTCCCAACTTCCCCCTGCATTTTGTGTTCTAAGACTATCTGGATGAATTCTATGATATTCTTTGCTCTGTTTACATCAATTCCTGAAAGAAGTCCAGGATTCCTAGAATCCTGATCATTTTAATGTTGAATGTATTCCCCACGAGGCCCTTGGCCTGTGTGTCAACCTCTACCTATTGTACCGCATCACTTCCTATTTCTTTGCTTTATCCTTCTCCATACCATCTACCAACTTTTTATTTATTAAATAATTATTTGTCTGTTTTTTATGATAGCAGTTGCATTAAAACTATTTCTTGAATGACTGACTGAATGACTGAATGAATCTTTCCCCTTTCTTTGGATTCAAAATAGACATTTCTAAAATTAAAATTAGGAAAATGTTTTCTTGGAAGAGGAGGATTTTATGGAGCTCCAAGAGACAGTATATAATATCTTCTTGTATTATTGAATAACCCTTAAGGAACAGATACATTTCTCTTACATGAACCAGGAATTTTTTGTACCCATTTATGTTACTGATCACATCATGCTCCTAAATATGAGAATGGTTTTGTTTATTGACTTGAGAAGTTTTGCTGCTTCTGGGTTCCTCTTAGACTATAGTACTTAGTACTGCCTGGATTTTCCTCAACTGTGTTCGTATAGAATCCTTCATATTGGTGTAGCTATGTATAAGGTATCACACAAGTAATAACTCTTTGGCTCAGGACTTTTAAAATTTAAATTGATAGACCATAGTAGCTTGTTCATTCAGACCAAAAATTTAAATTGTCCCCATCTTCACAGTTGTATTAAACCTTTAGAGTATTGCTATGAGATCATAAAGGTATTTGGCAAAGAGCTGAAAATGGAGAAAAGGGGTCTGTTAAGGGCTGTATCAATTTAATTGGCAGTTTCACTCTTACATACAAATGAGCCAATGTTCTAAGAATCTTGGCATTTTCCTTTCAGCTACAAAGAAATAGGAGACACAAGTTAATTACTTTATCCTTAAAATCTTGCAGATGCATTTTGTTTTAGAAAGGAGACATTTACTTATTCTTCAGGTTTTTCTAGGAGTAAACACTTTTTTAATGACAAAGAATGCATAAGTGTTCTATTATAACACTGGATAGCAGGAAAAATAAAAGATTTAAAAGGAGAAGACAAATTACTAATTTTGAAATCAGAGCTCATGGGTAACCTTAACACAACATCACCATTAACTAATATTGATGGGTACTTACTGTATCTACTATTTCTGTACCCTTTCATAACAATTCAGGAAGGAGAGGCATTAGTTTTGTATGATATCCTTTTAACTTCTTGATCAGCAATTTCATATTTCTGGAAAATATGAGATATGTTGTCTTTTAGAATCTTATTTGGCATGGTCTTTAAAATTAGAATAACTGTTTTTTAGGGATTCAGTCTGGATTATATGTTTTTAATGCCATTGTATGACAAATAGTGGGATACATTGATGTATACTAGTTGATCTATGGTTGAAAAGGATAATATATTAAAACCATAAAAGGAAGATGCTCTATAGCAGTGGTTCTCAACCTTCCTAATGCCGTGACCCTTTAATACAGTTCCTCATGTTGTGGTGACCCCCAATCATAAAATTATTTTCGTTGCTACTTCATAACTGTAATTTTGCTACTGTTATGAATCGTAATGTAAATATCTGATATGCAGGATGGTCTTAGGTGACCCCTGTGAAAGGGTCGTTCGACCCCCCAGAGGGGTTGCAACCCACAGGTTGAGAACTCTGATATGGTATACCTAAATAAATTTTCAGTGAGAAGACTGCATCTATTCCAGTGATGGTAATTTTGAGCTCAGCGTGTTAGCATTTTGAAAAACCCTAACTTAACTCTGGTGCCGTGTCACATATAGAAATTTTTTGGTATTTGCAACCATAGTAAAAGATTTATATTTTTGGTATTTAATTTATATATTTAAATGCCATTTGACAAAGAAAAATCAACGAAAAAAATGAGTTCGCGTGTCATAGGTTCGCCATCACTGATCTATTCTGTCCTCAGATCATCTTTGGGAAAAAACAGTCAAGCAAAAATTGTTAAATAATATATAGATACTAGGGGCTCGGTGCACAAAGATTTGTGCACTGGGGGTGGATCCCTCAGCCCAACCTGCACCCTCTCCATTTGGGGACATCTCGGGGATCAGGCCTAAACCGGCGGTCGGACACCCCTTTCACAATCTGGGATCACTGGCTCCTAACCACTCATCTGCCTGCCTGTCTAATTGCCCCTAACCCCTCTGCCTGCCTGATCACCCCCAACTGCCTCTGCCTACCTGATTGCCCCTTAACTGCCCTCCCTTGCTGGCCTGATCTTGCCCCCAACTGCCCTCCCCTGTGTCCTGAACTTGCTCTAGTGTCTAGGAGATCCATCTGCCACCAGAACTACGATTCCCAGCATTCCTGGTGCTCCCCGCACTCTATGTTTTCCCTGTCTCCATCCCATGGCCTCCCACTCTGCCACGTACCCCCAAGCCTCTGGCTCTTCTGCTCTGCTCTCCACCCAGCGGCTTGGGGGAGTGACCAAGGAAGCCACATTGCCCCAAGCTGCCGGCTCTCCCACTCTGCTCTCAGCCCTGCGCCTGTGTATGCAAATTAACCCACCATCTTTGTTGGGCTAATTTGCATATTCACTCCTGATTGGCTGGTGAGCATAGCAAAGGGATGGTCAATTTACATGTTTCTCTCTTATTATATAGGATCTCTCATCTTAGCACAACTTCTCTGCAGAGCTTGCTTCCATTTTCAGGCTTCTTTATTTTTCTTTGAAATATAAGTTGACTTAAAATCTACTTTCTTAAGCACCAGTGAAGGGCTTAGAGATTTTCTTAATAATGTATATCTCTCTTGCTATCTAGGAATCAATTTAAACTTTATATTATATACCTCTCTTTAAAGTGCTATCTGCATATGGAACAGTGCCAAATATATTAACATGTTTCTAATGTAGACTAGAAATTCTACTTATGGTAAAATTTTGTAGGTCTGTATCACAATTTGACTTTACCCTGTTCCCAATTTTGCTTCCTCTTTTTTCTTCTCAAATGTTAGAACTTGGTTGCAGAAACCCCCAAATTGCAACATTACTTGCTTATCTCTAAATTCTCTTCCAAATCTGATTAGGCTTCTGATATCTTCTACATATAGATTCTCTAGCAAAAACACAGTTTCCTCTTATCCCTTCATTACTAATATCACAAAAAGAGAAGATGACTTGGCCTTCAACAATATGAACTATCATGAGAATCACATCTGTCATACTTCTTTATATAGTCACCATGGTGGGAATGCTTCATAATTATTAAAATAGTACACAAGCAAAAGTGAGTTATATCACTTTTGATACTTGCATCTACTTTCCTTCCTGACCATATCCATCTGCTACTTTCATAAAATGATCCAAGAATGAAAATTGTGGATAAGGGAACTCTGCCGGAAGCCAATTCCAGCATGTCATAATTGCAAGAGTTTCATGAAAAGGTTGATGAAACTTGGTGACTCAACAAGGGCTGAGTCACATATGTTGTCACCTGTTGGGAATGAATGGCTGAGGGCATTTCCCCAAACCTGAAAAGGGATGATTGTTTGCTGCCAGACCGCTCAGGGCATCTTAATCTACATGTTATTGCCTCCTACTGGCCAAACACCTGAACAACTGAGGAGACCTTAGTTTCTTTACCTAGGCTCCTCTGACCCCAAATGCCTTTCAAAATTATGCTTTGTCTCGAGTCTTACTTAGTTACACCAGCCCCTTTTCCAGGTTGCTGAACCCTTCTTAATGCCAGAACAAGAACCCCGGCAGAACTCCAAGGGCCAGTATCCTATATAATAAGAGCCTAATATGGTAAGTGTCCAGTTGTCTGGTTGGCTGTTCAACCAATAAAAGCGTAATATGCTAATGATATGCTAAAGTCGCTCAACTGCTTGCTATGACGTGCACTGACCACCAGGGGGCAGTCAACTGGTTGACCAGTCGCTATGATGTGCACTGACTACCAGGGTGCAGACGCTCCAACTGGTAGGTTAGGTTGCTGTTGGGGTCCAGCCAGTTGGGACTGAGTGAGTTGGGCCAGACATGCCCTGGAGTCCTCCCATGGTCCCTACCCAACCCTGACTATGCACTGGTGGGGTCCCTCAGCCTGGCCTGCGCCTCTCACAATCTGGGACCCCTTGAGGGATGTCAGAGAGCTGGTTTTGGTCCGATCCCGCAGGCCAGGATGAAGGGGCCCCAGTGGTGCATGAGTTCATGCACCAGGCCTCTAGTCTTAAACAATGAAAAAATGAGTGCAAACTGTCAAAATCAACTTTTTTGGAATTCGTAAATAAGCAAATATTTACAGGAATCAGGCAATAACTGAATAAAGAAAAAGGTGACTTAAACATGGATGTAGAGCTTTGTGGTGTTTTAATTAGCCTTTCAACATTCCACTCCCTAGCATAGCAGTTACTTTAAAGACAACACTCACATTCTTGGTGTAGGCTCCTATTTTCAGAGGGAGCAGAGTAGAGCTTATTCCTAAGAACTTGTATGTGTCTGCTTTGACCTAACTGAAGGTTCCTTTAAAGGCCTGACACAAGGGTTTGTTTGTTTTCCTAACTCAGAACTCTCTCAGTGCAGAAAAGTCCTAAACACAGGGTGTTTGTCAAAACAAACAAACAAACACTGTAAGGCAAGTGAACAATCTGCTGCTGCCTGGAGCAAAATATTACAATTGGAGGAAACAATAGACATATTGAAAGCCTGAGTGGAAAATCTGGGGAGTGAGTTAATTTGAAGAATAAAATAATTGAAAAGCTCCCACAAATAATAGGGAATCTGAAAATTCATGTTTATGGTCATAGAAAACCTGTGAAGGCCTTAAGTTTTCACCTGTGGCTGATCTTTTGGCTCAGCCCAATTCAGAAGTGAAAGCTAAGGTAGTGTTGTTAAGAGAGTGGCTAAGTTTTGAGGGAGTGTCCAATACAGATCGAATTTGCAAAGACTAGGAGAGTTTTCTTTTCCTGTTTAAAAAATTTTTTTTTAGCCCAGCCAGTTTTGCTCAGTGGTTGAGCATTGAGCCAGGAACCAAGAGGCCACCGGTTCAATGCCTGTTCAGGGCACATGCTAGGGTCTTTCTGCAGCTAGGGTTCAGGAATCTGGAGAAGGGGCTGTGTATAAATGGATCAACTAGACAAGAAATATAAATTTGGAAGGCATTTTGGGGGAGCCAGATGGAGGCACACCCTCTAGTGAAGTGGGCTCCCTGAATGTCCGGACCCATGGCTTTTTATTCACACATTTTGCCCTTTAGCAAAGCAGATATACATATCAAAAGTACGGCTTGGCAAACAGGAAAAGATTATCAGGTTAGGGAAGCCGTGGGCAAACTATGGCCCGAGGGCCGGATCCAGCCCATTTGAAATGAATAAAACTAAAAAAAAAAAAAAGACAAAAACCATTAAGGGTTCAGGAATCTGGAGAAGGGGCTGCGATTTAAATGAATAACTAGACATTAGACAAGAAATATAAATTTGGAAGGCATGGGGGAGCCAGGGGAGACTCCACTTTCTAGTGATGTGGGCTCCTGGAATGTCCGGCCCCATGGTTTTTTATTCCCACATTTTCCCCTGTAGCAAAGCAGATATACATATTAAAGGTAAGGCCTAGTAAACAATAAAGGATCATCAGGTTAGGGGAATTGCCTTTGGCTGTTCCAGCAGCAGGTAACAATATGCAGATTTTCAATCCTGATGAAAGAGTCCATTCAACCTTTTGAGGACTTCTTGTATTTATAATGACCTGCTGGACTTAGCCTCCAGCAGGCATATGCCTGGGTTATGGGCTTGATCCCCTTGGGGCGGGGGTGAGGGGGGCAGGAGGCAACCAATTGATGGTGTTTCTTGCTCATAGATGTTTTCAATCTCTCCCTCTCCCTTCCTCTCTCTCTAAAAAAATCAGTAAAATATGTTAAAAATTTATTTTTTATTTTTTAATTATATTTGATGTACAATATTATATTAGTTTCAGGTGCACAATGCAATGATTTGACCTTTATATAACTTATATAGTGATCGTTCTGATAAATTTAGTACCCATCTGACACCTTCAAACTGAGAGCTTTCTGTCTCCTGAGAACACAGCTCACTCAACGAGGATGTTGCAATCCCTGGTTACCATAACTTCAGAGGAGGCCTCCAAAGATGACACCCGCCCCACCCCAGGCACACTGACCCCCCACTGTTCTTCGAGCACACCAGGCCTTTGCTTGAACTGTGCTGTCTTCCTACCCTCTCTCAGGCCTCCCTCAAATATCAAGGGAAGCCTCATTGAGGAGGAGGTATTTCAGCAAAAACTTGAAAGAGCCAAGGAAGCAAATGACAGATAAGGAGGATGAGTTTTCTAGGCAAAGGGCATAGCCTTTGAAAAGGCCCTGGGGCAGGACTATGCCTGGTGCCTTAGAGAAACAGCGAGCCCTATGTGGCTGCAGCAGAGCGAGCAAAGGTGAAAGAGGGAGATGAGGCCGGGAAGGGGATAAGGCAGGGGTGGGCAAACTTTTTGACTAGAGGGCCCCAATGGGTTCTTAAACTGGACCGGAGGGCCGGAACAAAAGCATGGATGGAGTGTTTGTGTGAACTAATATAAATTCAAAATAAACATCATTACATAAAAGGGTACGGTCTTTTTTTTCAATAGTTTTATTCATTTCAAACAGGCCGGATCCGGCCCGCGGGATGGTCTAGGCTGATCCATGTTGTTGGAGATGGCAAGATTTCATTCTTTTTTATGGCTGAGTTCTATCCATTGCATTATATGCACCCCCTTCTTTATCTTTCATCTATTGATGTACACTTGGGTTGCTTCCATATCTTGGCTATTGTAAATGCTGCAATGAACATATGGATATATATGTCCTCTGCCCAGTTTTTAATTGGATTGTTGTTTTTTGGTGTTGAGTTGTTTGAGTTCTTTATAAATTTTGGACATTGCCTTTGTGCTGGAAAAGCAGTGTAGGCGGGGTTAGCCAGCTGGTAGAGCCTGGGCAGGTGGTCCAAGCCTGGGATTGGTCGAAGGCTCATCTCCTCAAGCTCCTTTATCCACTCCTTTTTTTCCTCAGGGACTATTAACATTTTCTAGAATCTGAGTTTCTGTCTTGGATGTTCACTTTTAAAAATTATTAGGGAACAATTATTTTTTTCCTGCTTATAGGAGTTACTTATGTCTGTGTAGGGTTGTCACAGCAGGATGAACTCCCACCCCCATGCATTCCTGGGAAGGTTGCAGCCTTGGATTTGGTGGGGTGATTGTCAGAGGCTGCAGCACTAGAACACAGGGGGTGGGTGGTATGAGGCAGTGGCATGAGGTGTGGGGCTGGCGTCAGGGATGTAGGTGCTGCCCCTGTCCCTGCCACTCCCGCTGGAGTTCCTTGCCTTGCTCTGTCCATGCTGAAGTCTTTGCCTGAACCCCCCCCTTTCCCCGCCCCCAGGACGCTCCCGCAGATACTGGCCTCTTTGTGCCTAGCATCAGTGAGGCTGGAAGATGGCCTGGATACTCAAGATGGACGAGGTGATCGAGTCCAGGTTCGTGCACAACTTCAATGCCAACCGCTCTGGCATTGGGCAGGAGCGACACTAGCGCCTACAGCATGAGTTATGTCTTGGCTTGCCCATCTTCAAGCAGGAAGATTCCAGCCTTGCTATGGAAGGTGAACCTATCCCCCCTCTTCCTTTTCAGTATGTGATGTGTGTGCTGCAGTGTCTCCAGTAGTAAAACTGCATGATGAAATGCTAATTTACCTGAACCAAGGTCAGTCTTATGAAATACGGATGCTGGAAAATCAGAAATGGGAGATATGCCTGAGATCATTGGAAATTTGGTAAAGAGTATCTTAAAGGTTATATTCCATGATAGACAGTATACAGAGCATCAACAACTTAAAAGTTAAAAGTGGAATCGCCCAGGAGAAAGACTTCTTGATTTAGAAATTCCAGTGTCTGTGGGAATAATTGACATAAGGACAAATCCAAGCCAGTTAAATGCAGTTGGATTTCTGTGGGACCCTGTGAAACACACATCTGCTTTCATTCAGGTGCACTGCATCAGCACAGAATTTACTGCATGGAAGCAGGGAGGTGAAAAGGGAGTGTCTTTTAGCATCCAGGTAGACAGCTTTAAGCAGAATGAAAATGGAGAACACATAAATCATCTACACTCAGCTAGCTGCCAAATCAAAGTTTTTAAGCCAAAAAGTGCAGACTTGAAACAAAAAAATGACTGAGAGAAGATGGAGAAGAGAACTCCTCACGAAAAGGAAAAGTATCAGGCATCCTATGGTACCACAATCCTCACAGTGTTCTCCATGGCCAGATACTCCCACATGCTATGTGCTAGATACCCCCAGGCTATGTGAACAATAGCCCCTCTATAATGCCCCCTTTACCTTCCCACAGAGGAGCACTTGCAGTGTCCCCGACAGTAATTCTTCCCCAAATCATCAGGGAGATGGAGTTTCACAGACTTCTAGTGAACAACTTCAGCCTTCAGACACGACCCAGGAAACAGCAGTGGCTGCTCAAAAACAGATTCTCTTCCTACACAAGACTGTTTTCCAATTTTTCAGTTGCTGACTTATTAAAACTGACAAAAGAAGATTTAGTCCAAATTTGTGGTACAGCGGATGGAATTCAGCTCTATAATTCACTGAAGTCAAGGTCGGTTAGGCCATGCTTAACCATCTATGTCTGCCAGGAGCAGCCGGGTAGCAGCAGGTTGCAGGCAGTGGAGCTGAGAATGGCTGTGGGACACCCTCCGTTTATCATTCAATCTACTTGGAAGAAATGGTTGCCCTAGAAGTTGCTCAAAAACTTGCGTTGCTGTTTAATATTCCTTTCTACCAAAATAACCAGGTTTACAGGCAGGGTCCTACTGATATTCACATTTTTCTTAGAGACCAGTTGGTTCAGAACTTTTAGGATGAGATTTTTTTGTCTATTCTCCACAGTAAAAGTTGAAAATAGTGGTGGTATCCACATAATTTTGAGGTGATTGATGTCTTATGTAGTCTGAACTATATTTAGTTCCAAATAAAGTCACACTTAAAAGTGTGTGAATACTGAATCCAAGAAGTCTTGGGATTAGAAACTACTGTATGAAATATTTCATATTGGAAACACAAGATGACCTTTCTAATGAGCTGTATGAGAGGTGAATCGCCTCACTGTCACTGCCATAGCCACGCATCCTTGTGAGTGTAGGCACATCCGGACAGCACGTGTGCTTGAAGGCCAGGGTGCCGGCAGGGCTGCCTGCTTCTCTGGCAGAGGCTCATAGAGTTCCTAGAAGCAGCCTTTGCTGTATTTTTCCACTGAATGCACTTTAGAAATGAGTATAAAAACGTACTTGTGGATATTTACCTTCCTGTGCCAGTTTGGCCTTTATTGCCTGAACCTTCTGCTGACCTGGAGCTGTGGGACAGTGCTGTTGTGGAGCTAGCATGGAATCTACAGAGAGATGTGATGCATTGATACCGTTATTGGTGGTCAGGTTTGGCACCTTCTCAGAAGAAATTTATGAGTGTGAGTCTTATGTAATCATGCCAGATTGGGGAAGAGCCAAGCAGGAAGACAGCTGGAAGGGAGCTGCATTATCAAGAGTACCTTGGTGAGAGGATCAGTGTAAATCTTAATAAGTACAAAGACTTTTGTGCTTTGCTTTGTCACAGATTTATTGAAAAGCTTTTTACTTCTTCCATTTTTAGCTTTTTGTTTCTGGTGTTCATTTTTGAAGCCCCATTGCCCTTTAAACTTATGTGTTTTTCTTTCTCTTTTCCCCCATCCCTCTGTCTTCGACTGCCCTTCCTAACTCACCTGGCACCATCCCCTTAAACATTTTTAAAGCTCTATCCTAGACATTGAAAGTAAGTGACCTAAGCAGGAGAAAAAGTATAGTTTCTGACTTGGTGTTAAGGGGTCTTTGTTCAACAAGTTGAAATTATTCTTGGAACATTACACATCATAAATCAAATACTAAATTGTACCATGAAAATTCCTTACAATTCTGAAATATTGAGCTTTAGTGCAATCATGAGTAAATATTCTGGTATTATTTGGAAGCTTTTTTATATATACCTCATAATAGTTTCTTTTTATGTAAAAAGATTGCCTCTTTCACAAAACCAAATGCTTGTCTGCCAGTATGCTTTTCAAAGGGAACCCATTGTTTTTGCAATTTTTCCTACTATCTTTATCTCTTCCCTTCACGCAAAGCGTTTCCCAAAATTCATCAGCAAGCATTTTTGAGGTCTCTGGTATAGCACACCCAATTTGTTTTTAAACTTCACTTCCATTTTAATTATAGCATCTCTGTCCATTTAACTAGGTGTCTTGGTTTTGAATGTATTATTTGATCCTTATCTTTGTTTAGGCAGAAGTAGGAAGGAGTAATTTTGAATTTAAAATCTTTCCCAGAAGATAAACTACTTCAGTGGGTAAAAGCTTTGACATTTTATTTTATTCATAAAGGAGTTTGTCTGATACAACGAAACACTGTGTGTAAATATTTCTATCTTTGTTTTAAAAATATCTATAACTCCTATAGACCCTAAAATAGGAGTGCCATCCGTTCTGTCATTTTCCCTTTAGGCTTTTGTATGACCACATGTCTTCTGTACCAATCACTTGGGAAAGACGTGAGCTTCTATTAATTGTTTTAGTTTTGCTTGTCTATTTACCATTCATTTTTTGAGTCTCAAGATTTATGGAGCAATAAATGCCATTTAATGCTGTGTGCTATTTTGAATTCCTCATCGGGTTTTAGAAGTGGGGTAAAATAATTAAAAGCTCATCAAACTTGAAATTACACCAAGTGGTGTTGAGCATTATTCTATCCCAGTGAAACAAGTTAAGTTATGGTGCCAGCAAATTTGCTACTTTTATTTTTAAATCCTCATCCGAGGATAAGGTTATTGATTTTAGAGAGAGAGGAAGAGAGAGAGAGAGAGAGAGAGAGAGAGACCGAGAAATATCCCTGTGAGAGAGAAACATCAATTGCTTGCCTCTTGAATATGCCCCAACCGGGAACCAAACCTTAACCTAAGTACATGCCCTGACTGGGAATGGAACCTATGACCTTTTGGTGCACAAGTGTATACTCTAACCAACTGAGCCACATCGGCCAGGGCACTATTTTTTTTTTAGTAGGATGTATACATTTCAGTATAATAAATGTTTTCTGATTATTTTGAAAAAAAAGTATTATTATTATTTTATTCTTTCCCATCATCATTTACCCCCTCTATGCTCTCTCCACCCTCCCCCCCCCATCATCATATTTTCTCCATGTTTAGGAGTTCTCTTTTTTTGCTCAATCCCTCCACACTGCCCCCCCTAATACCTACCCCCCACCAGAGTTGTCTGTCTATTTTCTATCTATGATTCTGTCTCTGTTTCAATTTGTTCATTAAATTCCACACATGATTGACGGATATTAACCCCTTATCAGATGTATCATTGGGGAATATCTTCTTTCATTCAATGGGTTCTCTTTTCATTTTGTTGATAGCTTCATTTGCTGTAAAAACCTTTTTAGTTTAATGTAGTCCCATTTTCTTATTTTTTCTTTTGTTTCCCTTGCCCAAGGAAATATACTAGTATTAGAAAAATATTACTAAGAGAAATGTGAGATTTTACTGCCTATGTTTTCTTTTAGGATGTTATGGTTTCAAGTCTAACATTTGTCTTTTCTTTTTAATCATCACCCAAGGATGTTTTTATTGATTTTAGAGAAGGAGAGAGGGAAGAGGAAGGGAAGGAGGATAGGAGGTAGGTAGGGAGGGAGGGAGAGAGAATATCATCAATGTTAGAGAGAAACATTGATCATTTACCTCCGGTATGTGTCCCAGCTATGTATCAACCCTGCAACCTAGGTATGTGCCCTGACCAGGAATTAGACCTGCAGCCTTTTGTTGTATGGAATGATGTGCCAGTCAACTTACCCACCTGGCAAGGGCTAACATTTAAGTCTGTGTAATCCATTTTGAGTTTATTCTTGTGTATGGTGTGAGAAGGTGGCCTAGTTTCATTTTTTTTTTTTGCACGTATCTGCCCAATTTCCCCAACACCATTTATTGATTAGATGGTCTTTGCCCCATTGTACTAATATATTCTTGCCTCCTTTGTCAATTATAAATTGACCATAAAGGCTTAGGTTATTTCTGGGCTCACTGTTCTCTTCCATTCATCTGTATGCCTGTTCTTATGCCAGTACCATGCTGCTTTGATTACTGTAGCCTTGTGTCTCATACTTTGTTCTTCTTTCTCAACATTGCTATGGCTATTTGGGGTCTTTTATGGTTCCATATAAATTTTTGGATCATTTGTTTGACTTCTGTAAAATACATCATTGGTATTTTGGTAGGAATTGTGTTGAATCTAGAAATTGTTTTGGGTAGTATGGCTTTGAGTATTTTCTGATTAGATATGGATCATGCAGAAAACTTCATACTGTATGAGTAGGAAGCAATTTATAGAGTCATCTTGCATATTAAGTAGAGAAATAATCACTAGGAATGTAATGTGCACTGATTATGTGCTTAGAACTGTGCTAGATGCTACTACATTAGGAGAAAAAATAAACAAACCAAAGACAATGTTCTTCATTTCTTGACTTTCTTACTCTGAGTTCCTAATCAATGAAAGTAACATCTCTCATTTGACAATAAGTTATATTGGTGTTTTGGGTATATTTACTTTTTCCTTTTGTCAACTTCAAAGACTGCATCAGTCCTAGGGTAAAGTGAAAAGTAAAGTGAATCTATCCCAGATACAGACAACTGATGGAAATCTCATTTAGGGGCAGCAGGGGAGGAGGGGAGTTTCTTGTAATCACAAGATCACCCAGCCACTGTATAATAAGCACACACACAGAAAACTATTGTGGTTAAATTAGAAATGCTTCCAGGGAGGGAATAAAAATGATTTTCATATTTGTTTCTTGCTCTAATGCTGGTTTCATAAGAGGGATGAAAATCTTGTCTTCCAGGGCTGGAGTTATTCACCTGTTCTAGAAGTATGATGTTGTCATCTTAAGTTCTAGCTAATGTTTGCTGCAAAAGTTGTGAAGGAACGTCCTGAAAATAGTTGTAGAGACTGATCAAATTTGCTAAAGTTTAATTTTCCTCCTATTCTGGGCTGCCAGGTTTCAAATTGAAATTGGAGGCCCAGCACTGAATCTAATTTTTAAAAGTGCCTAATGGAATCTTAGCTTTCCAATAGATAATCCATAAAAATATTTATTAAAATGTTAAGCAGAGGTATTTTCTTATTTAAGGTGGTTAATTATTCCAGGTAAGATATATTAACTATAATTCAGTGGCAGAGAAAAATTACAAAACAGTCTTGGATTTATAAATTGAGGTAAGGGATTAGTAGATTGGATGATTCCTTCTAAAATATATTATTGAGCTCTTCTATTTATTTCATGGATCCATTCTTCATTTGTCGGTGAGCACATATAACAATAAAAGTATATAAAAAATCGTTCCTGCCCATGTATGGAAGAATTTTTCTTACTTGTTCTCATCCTTACAAATGCACATTTTCCTTCTGTTTAAATAAAACTCCAATTTCTATTTAAATGTGTGTTTATGCATTATCCACCTGCTATCTTGCTCTTTTAAGTCATTTACCTCCTGTCTCACAGGTTTCTTAGAAACATTTTGGGAAGTGGTATTTAAACTCCCCTACCTTGCCCTTCTTTTACTTACTACCTTTAATTCTCACGACTCACAATTTTAGTCTGAGATGAAGAATATCATGTAACCTACATTTCTCTTATCTGACTCATTTTTTATCACTTTCATATCACTTTCCCACATGATCCATAGTTACCCTGACACAGTTTGTTCTTTTTTCTAAATGAAATTTGTTTCTTGTCCCATTCTCTTTTCAATGACTGGCAGAGGACAGGCTTTCCTGAAAGCACAGCTGCTTGGCATTATCTGTGCTTATTGGTGACCCAGAGAAAGGGTGTGTTTTTTTTTTTTTTATGTTTTTTTTTTTATTTTTTTTTTCAAATTTTATTTTTTATTACAAAGGGTATTACATATGTGTCCATTTTTTTCCCCGCCCTAGACAGTCCCCTAGCCTCCCCTATTCCCCAGTGTCTTATGTCCATTGGTTATGCTTATATGCATGTATACAAGTCCTTTGGTTGATCTCTTACCCCCCTACCTCCCGCCCCCGAGAAAGGGTGTGTTTTAATCACTTATTTACTCGTTTAGTGAGGGAGGAATTTTTGCCCTAGGGCAGTGGTCGGCAAACTCATTAGTCAACAGAGCCAAATATCAATGGTACAACAATTGAAATTTCTTTTGAGAGCCAAATTTTTTAAACTTAAACTATATAGGTAGGTACATTAACTTAATTAGGGTACTCCTAAGGCTTAGGAAGAGCCACACTCAAGGGGCCAAAGAGCCGCATGTGGCTTGTGAGCTGCAGTTTCCTGACCACGGCCCTAGGGTATGGGTAAACACACTTAACACTGGACAGATGATATGGGCAGTAGTTAAATGTTACATTATTACAGCCCAGGGGAGGAGCACACAACATAACACACAGAGCCACATGGGGAGGCAGGTGTTATAGTATTAAGAGGCTGTGGTGCTCCCCTCCCCCAGTTTCCACAGGAGGCTGTGCTTGGCTTGTTTGAATAATTCTGTGTGCTGACTAAGAACTGAAATCCACTACTCAGGGATAAGCAAGAACTGTGCCTCCTTGATAAGGAAGGTTTTTTGGCTAAAGGTGGTTATCTGTGGGAACATACTAGGGAGGTGAACTGCCTAGACTATTTGAAGCCCTCCCAATTTCAAGGCGGCACATAATACAATGGGGTCTTGACTTACGAGTGTTCCAACTAACGAGTTTTTTGAGATACCAGTTGTATCTCCGCCTGATTTTTTGCATTGAGTTGATAGAGTAATTTGAGTTAACGAGCTCCTTAACGAGCTCCGTCTCTGAACGAATTAAACTCGTAAGTCAAGGCCCCACTGTATTGGGCCTTAATTTTAAGCCTATACCACAGGGTATAAGCAACCAAAGTGGGCAATGGAAAGGGGAAGGGTAAAATAAGGACCTGTGGAAGAAAGTTTGTTGACCTGAAATTTGACTTGTTGGGTAGTTGAAGGCCTGAGAACAATACTTTTGTGGGTGATAGCTGATCTTCATTCCTCCCATCCAGGCAGGAGTTTGGGCTGGTTGTAGAGTTGGACACAACTATCTTTTTTTCTCTGGTTCTACCATGGGAAATTAAATTAGATAGGCTTAGAAATATAATATTCAGTCATGAAATTAAAATTTAGAGCCTAGAACCTAGTCTAACAAAAACATCAAATCAAATGAACTGGTGTTTGGTGGAATTAAGTTTTGGTATCTAAAACTTGGGTATCCTTTGTCTGGAACTTGCTGTTTCTGACAGTGTCCGTATTCTATAACCTCAGTCTTGTAGCTGCTATGATTACCCCCACTTACCCCTCATTAAATATTGTAGTTCCATCTCTTTTCTCCTGTGGGCAGTCTTTCTGGGCCTCCTGAGGTGACAATTAGCTAAATTTAGGAATCAATTTGTGCTTATGTGCTAATAAGAGAAGGCAATGGGTTCACATTCTCTTCCCAGGGGGCATATGTACATTTAAGTGGTGCTTTACAGAATACTTTCCCTAACTCTGCTAATCAGATGAAAAATTGGTACTACTCTATGGTTTGATACCCAGGATATGGTCTCAAGCTACTGGATTCAGATCTGAATCTATAATTGCTATTATGACCTTGCAAAAGCTGCTTAACACTTTTCTGTGCTTTAGTTTCCACATATGAAAAATGAGGGTGATAGTAGCTAACACATATCAAGCAGTTAGTATGTGCAGGTGCTGTGCATGCTAAATTTCATTTGATCCTTACATGTCTATGAAGTGCAGGTATATTGCGCTTTATTGCACTTCCCAGATTTTTTTTTTTTTTACAAATTGAAGGCAAGACCTTTTACCAGAAAAAAAGATTATGACCTTCTTTATTGCAATACTTGCTTTATTATAGTGGTCTGGAACTGAACTCACAATATCTCTGAAGTATGCCTGTAAGTATCATTGTTACTCCTATTTTCACACATGAGAAAATTGTTAGTATATCTAATATTTAAGATCTCATAATTAGAATAATAACTAACATTTACTGAGTACTAAACTGTATGCTAAAAAATATTCTAAATGCTCAATACACATCTCACTTAATCTCTACAACTGCTAAGTATATTTTCTGAATAATAGAGCATGTCAATTCTCCTAGGTCCAATTTACTCATTAGCACAGTGGTTCTCAACCTTGGCTGCACATTAGAATCACCTGGGAATCTTTTTCAAATCCTGATTTCCGGGCCTCATCCTCCAGAAATTCTGTTTCTTTGTTATGTGGTGAGGCCACAACATTAGTAACAAAGAAACAGAATTTCTGGAGGATGAGGCCCAGAAATCAGGATTTTAAAAAGATTCCCAGGTGATTCTAATGTGCAGCCAAAGTTGAGAACCACTGCATTAGCAGAACAGGGATAATAGTACTCACCCTTTAAGGTTGAGATAGCAGTTTTACAACCTCATGAAGCTGCAGGGAAGATAAGATGAAGTAACATGGGGAAAGCTTAAGCACATAGTACATGCTCAGTAAATAGTAGCTACTATTTAATTCTTTAGTTTACTTTCCCTGGGAAGGGGCTGGATGTGTCAATGGTTACTTGCATCCACATTTTATACAAGACATTTTATTCTTCCACTTCCTCTTTCTGTACAGACAAACATTCCTCTGGCATGCTTATTAAAGAGAAGCCACAGCTCACAACTTCCACATGAAGCATTTATTTGTATAGTAGCTGCTGCATTTTCACTAATGGTTGCAGTCATTATTTAATAACAAATTTTACACAAAATACCTGAAAATATATCTTCTGAGTGTTTCAAGAATAGGTCATGGTTCTGTTTTGAGAATGGGCCATGGTACTGGTACAAGGTTGATGAAAGCATTTATTGAATGTAATGTAACATGTTACTCATGGCTCACCATGGAAATTTATATGAGTAATACTTGAGTGCTTACTTTGTGCCAGATGCCATAATAAGATGTTTGACATAATTAGATATTTATGTCTCCTACTCCTCTCAGCCATCCCATGAGCTAGTTATTATCACCTATTTTACAGAGGAGAAAATAGAGACTTAACTAGATTAATTAATGATGTTATAAAGCTTGTAAATGACTAGTAATTCTATCAATCTTAAAAGCCTGAACAACTGCCCTAGCCAGTTACTCTTTCTCTCTCTGTTTCTCCCCCTCCCTTCCCCTCTCTCTAAAAAAAAAAAAAAAAGCAATGGGAAAAATAACTCGGGATAACAACAGCAACAAAAAGCCCAAGCAGCTACTTCTCTTCCCTTCATTCCAGTCTTGGCTTGTTTCTGATCTACTTTCCGATATATAGTAGTTATGTGCCAGTATGAGCTCTCAAAAAATAAAATTATCATCTTTATTTTATAAAAGAAATGTAAGAAATTTCCCTCTCAGTCCCAGAGAATATTGTTAAAATTTATTTTTAAGCCTATAAATTAAGAATCACAAAAGGTATAACAGATTTTTGTTGTTTTATGTTACAATGATTTAATTTGGTTTGTCTTGAAGAGTATTCTGAAGGGAACATTAGACCTTTTGAATAATCTTTGAAAAAACATGTTTATGTCCAAATATGTTTGGAAAATTCTGCATATTTTATCCTCTTACTGGAGCTTGATAATATCAATTAATGTTTTAAAAGATATGAGAGGTCTTGCAGTAAAGATATCTGTTTAATTACATGAGATTTGTGATTTTTTTATTTGTTTTGTGTCTTTTTTGTTCCTGTTTCTTTACTTCTGCCTTCTTTTGCTTGCATTGTTTTTGGGTTATTTTCCTAGTGATTGCCATATAGATTACAATTAGCATGTTAACTTAAAACAATATATTTCATATTAATACCAACTTAATTTCAATAGTATATATATAAAAACTTTGCTTCTATATTGCTTCATTTCCTACACCCTCATTTGTGCTTTTATTGTCACACAAATTACATCTGTGTGTCAAGCAGATTTGTAATTATTGCTTCATGAAATGTCTTAGTTTCTCCTTCATTAAAAAATACTTTTGCTGGCTATAGAATTCTTTGTTGACAATCTTTTTCTTTTAGCCCTTTGAATATATCATCCTATTGCTTTCTGGCCTCTGGTTTATGAGAAATTGTCTTATTGAGGATCCTCTGTACATGATGAATTGGTTGCCTCTTTCTGTTTTTAAGATTTTATTTATGTCTTTAGACAGCTTTATTTTGATGTGTCTTGACATAGCTTTTTAAAAAGATTGTCCTACTGGGAGTTTGTTGAGCCTCTTAAATATCAGAGTAATGTTTTTAATCAAATTTGGGAAGTTTTATGCCATTGTTTCTTCACATGTTTCTTTTTTTTTCTGACTCTCACCTTTCCTTCTTCTTTTGGAACTTTCTATATGCATTTTTTGGTACTTTTGATGGCATCCCACAGATCTCTTAGGCTGTGTTAATTTTACTTCACTTCTTTTTCTTCTCCACAGACTGGATACTTTAATTGGCCTGTATTCAAGTTCAATGATTGGTCCGTATTCAAGTTCAATGATTCTTTTTTCTGCCTTCTCAAATTTGACATTGAGCCTCTCTAGTGAATTTTTATTTTATTTTAGTTACTTACTTTATAATTCAAGAATTTCTATTTGACTCTTAAATAGCTATCTCTTTTTTAAAATTCTGTCACATGAGATATAATTTTCATACTTTCCTTTTGTTCTTTAGACATGGTTTCTTTGAAGATATTTAAAATAACTTACTCAGAGGTATTTGTGTACTATGCCCAATTTCAGGGCTTCCTCAAGGTTAGTTTCTATATATGGCTTTTTTTTAATGGGCTGTATTTTTCTATTTCATTTCATGCATTATATGGCTTTGTTGAAAACTGGACATTTAGAATAATATAATGCAGCAACTCTGGATATCAGATTTGCCACATTCCCTAGGTTTACTGTTTTGGCTGTTTGCTTGCTTAGTGACTTTTCTGGACTAATTCTGTAAATCTGTTTTCTTTGTTGTGTATGGCCACAGAAATCTATTCTTGGTTAGGTCTGAGGTCAACTAATGATTGGAACAAGATTTCCTTAAATGCCTGGAATAAATACGTTTCTCAGTGTTTGCCAGGGAGCTCTGTATGTTTGTTGAAGCATGCCTTCAATACTCAGCCAGACAGTTAAAAACTCTGCCTTAGTCTTTATTTCTTGCTTCTGCTGAGCTTCAGAGTTAACAGTGGTAAGAAATAAGGCCTTCTCAGATTGTGCTTGAGTATGTGCAAAGTTCTTAGCATGCACACAGCCCTACATACATGGACTTCTTGATTCCAGGAATATTTTATAATTTTTCAAAGCTCTTATGGACATTCTATTCAAAAACTTTTACTTTTAAGCTTTTTTGGATGATCTTTTGTTTGCCTCAACTGGTACCCACTGCCCTAGGCAACCACAATTGCCTGCAGTTGTATTTGATCAAGGCCCCTGAACAAAAGACTTTCACAATGGATAAGCTCTTAAAATAAAGACATTTTTATAAGTGTGACCTTTCAGGGAAGAGCCAACTGGTCAAATAATAATCATTCTTTGTGAAAGGGTTTTGGAAGGATTTCCGGTTTCATATTGCTGACTGTGGTCTCTGCTTTTGGCTTTCACCATGATTGGGCTATTGGTTTTCAAGAGTATTGCTCATCTGGGGGAGGGGCACATAAGAATAGGGAAGTTTAAAATACCACAAAATTTGCTGTTATCACTGAGATTTAGCTGTTTTTCTTTTTTGAATATATACTACCCAGATTGCTGCAAGACTTTGGTTAATTTCCAGGGTTCTGAAAAAATGGATTTCATAATTTTTTTGCCAGAGGTTTCATTGCTTTTATGGAGTAGCAATTTCTTAGAAGTTTTTACTGTGTCATTTTTTCTGATGTGTCCTTACCACATGATCTTGACCTCTTAGGCTTATTAGTATATCCAATTGAGCTAAACAAAAACACACTGTGTGAGGATGTTTTATGGCCTTTTAAATTTGCCTAATATTCTTATGACATGGATATAAAATACAGAATGTCATTGGCTATTTTTTGACCATATAATAAATCATCTTTTATTTATTTGATCTTTGCTAGTGAGAATCAAACACTGAGATATTTTAATAAGTAAAATTAAAATGACACAATTCTCATTACCATAACGCAGCTAGGTCCCCTTATGTGCACAATTTAGATTTTTTAAGGTTTATAATATAAAGTCCCAAGACTGGAAGAACATTATGCTCTAACTAATTCAAGATGACTTATTTGGAGTAGTGCTATCCATATATAATATCTATAAATAATATCCACATGCCAGTATAGTACCTATATATACAGATACAGTATTTTATATAGTATTTTAAATCCATTAACCTATAAATATAGTATTCATATATAGGACCTATAACACAGTTGATTTAATGAAATACGTTCTGTGTGTAATCTGAAAAAGAGAAGTGATCTTTTTTTTTGCATTATAATACAAAAGGGCCTTGGCATCCTTTCCAGACCTGTAATTACATTACATATTTAACTATAATTTTCCAAACCATGAGAAAAAAAGAAATAAAATTCTAAATTTGGGTGATACCTTTGGAAAGACTGAATTTGAATGTAAAAAAATACTTTTTTAGAATGGTAATAACTACTTGTGGGTGATGAGGCTGATGGCTCTTTTTACTTATTTAGAGTGGAGAACTAGGTTACACTTCATCTTATTTTATTATCACAATAAAAAACATGGCATGGATTGTTATGAAACAGATACTTAAGCTATATATACAGTTTTTAAGGCTAGAACATTGCTCTTTGCCAAAAGTAGTATCATTAAAAATGGATACAACCTTAAATGAGAAGTGGCCATATTTCTTACCTAGCTAAAGACTTAAAGAAAAAAAAAAGCTTACCATCAATATTTTTTCCTGTTGTAACGCCACATATTGCAGTGTTACAAATAGAAGTAAAATATCCTGTATTGATTGCTTTTTTTTTTTTTTTTACAAGACGGATATCAGTGACTGATATACTGGTTGCCTGTTCTTTTCATTGTGCTCCTGAATCAAATAAAGTGAGTATGTGAGTCATGAAAGCAAAATTTGGTAAATAATAAATGGGCAAATGCATGATAGCTGTAATATTATTTGTATCTTCACATAAGGATTTTATTGACAGTATACAGGCAACCTTGATTTATTTTGCTTCACTTTGTTGTACCTCAGTGATGTAGTGTTGTGTTTGTTTTTTATAAATTGAACGCAAGACTCTTCAAGAGAAAAAAGATTAAGACTTGGTTTATTGTGATACTCACTTTATTGTGTTGGTTTGGAAACAGACCTGCAATATCTTCAAGGTATGTCTGTAAAGGAAGAACATTCCCTTCATTTCGGAACTTTGTAGAGAAACATTCATATCTACCTTAGATAATCAGTACCAGGCAGTATTGTGAGGACAGTAGAAAAGTGTTCCTTCTGTGGACCAATCTTCTTTCTTCTTACCTTTAGTACCCTCTCCACCCCTCCAGGGTATTTAAATTGATTCCTTACTCTTACATGAGAAAAAAAGCCAAATAAGTATTCTTAACACTAAGGTGTTGTTAAATTATTGTTTTCTTTGTTGTTGTTGTTTTTTCCTTTCAAGGGCACTTGCATCTTAAGCAAATTGACATTTAAAAGTGGGGATTCTGATGTCAGTATCCAGCAAGAAGAGAAAATAGAGTTTATCAGGTGGTTCACTTCCAGAACTCCTCAAATTTCGTGCATAGTTTAGCACTTACCTACTTCATAAGAATCTATAGGCTCCAAAAAGAATGTCTATAGTCACCAAAGATATGGGCCGAGGAAATCATAGAATACATTTTCAACTGGAATGAACAAATGTGTGGGAAGTCATTTCTGTAGTTGATAATTGTACAATTAAATATTTGTTCTAGCAGAATGAGCAGAGGGTTTTTTTTCCGTAGGTTTTTTTGAGAATAAATGTCAAAAACAAATAATTGCTTGTGGCATAAATCATCCTATACTGTAAAAAGAAAATAATATTAAAAGTATCACTTGCTTGTTCTGGCAAGAGTGGCTCAGTCGGTTGGAGCATCATCCCATGCACCAAAAGGTCACAGGTTCAATTCCCGGTCAGGGCACGTACCTAGGTCACGGGTTCGATCCCTGGTTGGGGTGCATAAAGGACACGACTGACAAGTGTATCTCTCTCACAGTGATGTTTCTCTCTCTCTCTCTCTCTCTTCCCCCTCCCTTCTTCTCTCTAAAAAATTAATAAAAACATATTTAAAAAATATCACTGGCTTTTAAGACTAGTGTTAAAGCATTTTATAGTTTAGCCTTTAGGCAAAGAAAAATATGATAATATTTTACGATTTTGTGGTAAATGTGATGACCGCAAAACAAAATAATGAAGGCTTAACTACTATTCCTGTTTAAGCAATTAATATAATATTTTACTTAGAAGTATGCTTTGTAAACTGTGGTCCATAAACTTGAATGTTTCATAAAAAACAGTTTTTCAAAGATTTATCAGACAGCTAATTAAAAATTTCCAAGTTTATAAATTTTTAAATGTTCATATTTTATTAAAATTAGTTTTGGTGTAGGGTATGATTTACTTAAAATAAAATTCTTCCTTTTTTGACATACAGTTTAATAGGGTTTGAGTAATGTGTAACCGTGTTTATTATTCATATAACCATGATGGTCATGTAATCACCATTGAAATTAAGTTTTAAAATATTTTCATCCTTCTAAAAAGTTTCCTTATTCCCCTCTGCAATCAATCACCTCCCCTCCCCTGTCCTCTGATCTAATTTCTGTCCCTACAGTTTTACTTCTTCCAAAGTCATGTAATGGGATGTGTAGTTTTTGTTTCTGGCTTCATTTACTTAACTTAATGCTTTTGAGATTCATCATTATTGCATAAATAAGTAATTTGGTTGATTTTTGTTAAGGGGTAGTATTGTATTTTATTGACATACCACAATTTGTGCATTTATTTAACAACTGAACAACATTTAGGTTATTTCCAGTTTTTAAGTGGCTATATAAATATTCAAGCGTGGGTCTTTGTGTGTAAATATGCATAAATACTGAGGACTGAGGATAGGTATTGCCTAATAGTGTGATAAGAATGATTATGTTTTACTTTACAAGGGTCTGCCAAATTGTTTTTCAAAATAGCTTTACCCTATGCATTTCCAGCAGCTATATATGAGAATTTCAATTGGCCCACACTTTGTCCAGCACTTGGTATAGTACATTTAAAAAATTATTTGGCTATTCTAATAGGTGTGCAGTAATGTTTTCTTGTTTCAGTTTGT
>NW_006286798.1:293282-294423 GCF_000327345.1 Myotis davidii
TTGAGCACATTCATATGCATTTTGGACATCTCTATCTTTTCTTTGGTGAAGTGTCTGTTGAAATATTTTGTCCATTTTACTGTTGGGTTTTCTTATTATTGAGTTATATGAATTCTTTATATACTTTGGATATAAGTGGTTTATCAGAAATATATCTCCAAATATTTTCTCCTTGTATGTTGCTTATTTTATTATTTTTAAAAATCATCTTTAAAAGATCCGATGTTTAAATTCAGAATTATTACCATTTGTGTTTTTTGTGATTTTTCTGAGAAATCTTTGCCTAATCTAAAGTCACAAAGATTTTCTCCTATGTTTTCTCTAGTTTTGTAGTTTTAGGTCTCATATTTAGGTTTTTGATCCATTTTGAGTAAAATTTAGTAGATGGTACAATATAAGGCTTGAGTGTTGTTTTCTGAAATATGGATATTCAGTTCTTCTAGCACAATTTATTGAGAAGTCTCTGAATTCTCCATTGAGTACTTTGTCAACTTTGTTGAGAAGCAGTTAAGCATACATGTATGAGTCTATTTCTGGACTGTCGTCATGTTCCATTGATTTATATGTCTGTCCTTATGCCAACACCATACTGTCTTGTTTAGTTTACCTTTCTAGCAAGTTCTAAAATCGGGTGTTGCCCTCCACCTTAAAAAAAATCATTTTTTGGATTATCTTAAGTTCTTTTTTTATTCCATATACATTTTATTTTTTTTAAATATATTTTATTGATTTTTTTACAGAGAGGGATAGAGAGTTAGAAACATTGATGAGAGAGAAACATCGATCAGCTGCCTCCTGCACACCTCCTACTGGGGATGTGCCTGCAACCAAGGTACATGCCCTTGACCGGAATTGAACCTGGGACCCTTTAGTCCTCAGTCCGACACTATCCACTGAGCCAAACCAGTTAGGGCTTCCATATACATTTTAGAATTAGTTTTCCAATTTCGATTAAAAAAAGCCTGCTGAGATTTTGTTGGCAATTACTTTGGATATATAGATCTTTTGGGGAAGAGTTGACATCCTAAACATAATTAATTTTCATGGTAGATGTACCCAAATATATACCTTTATTACCTATGTTTCAGAGGATTCAGCATACAGGTATTTTACACATTTTGTTATATATATATATATATAT
>NW_006286798.1:294483-296515 GCF_000327345.1 Myotis davidii
AGGTTTTTTTAAAAAATGTTTTTGATGTTATTGTAAATGATACTTTTCATTTAATATAGAAATATTACAAATATATTTGTATATAGAAATATGGTAAATTTTTGTACACTAACCCTGTATCTTAGTACATTTGGGCTGATATAACAAAAATACCATAAACTGGGTGGCTAAACAACAGGAATGTATTTCTCAGAGTTCTGGGGGCTGGATTTCAAGATTAGCATCTAGCCGAAACCGGTTTGGCTCAGTGGATAGAGCGTCCGCCTGTGGACTGAAGGGTCCCAGGTTCGATTCCGATCAAGGGCATGTACCTGGGTTGCGGGCACATCCCCAGTGGGAGATGTGCAGGAGGCAGCTGGTCGATGTTTCTCTCTCATCAAAGTTTCTAACTCTCTATCTCTCTCCCTTCCTCTCTGTAAAAAATCAATAAAATATATTAAAAAAAAAAGATTAGCATCTAAGCATGGTTGGGTTCTTTTGAAGGCACTCAGGTGTATTGCAGACTGCTGACTTCTCACTGTGTTCATACCTAGTGGAAGTGGCTAGGGTACTCTGTGGGGTCTCTTTTATAAAAGTACTCTGGCAAAGGAAACACAAGAAAAAATAAACAGATGGGACTACCTCAAACTAAAAAGTTTTTACACAACAAAGGAAAACATCAACAAAATGAAAAGACAAACCTCTGAATGGCACATGTTTGCCAATGATACATCTGATAAGGGGTTAATATCCAAAATTTATAAAGTACTTATAAAAAAATGGGCAACAGACTTGAATAAGCATTTCTCCAAAGAGGACACAGATGGCCAATAGACATGAAAGGATGCTCAATGTCACTAATCATCAGAGAAATGCAAATTAAAACCACAATGAGATATCACCTGTCAGAATGGCTACCATCAGTAAATCAACAAACAACAAGTGTTTGCAAGGATGTGGAGAAAAGAGAACCTTCATGCACTGTTGGTGAGAGAGCTAATTGGTGCAGCCACTGTGGAAAGTAGTAGGGAGTTACTTCAAAAAATTAAAAATGGATTGCCTTATGATTCAGTGATTCCTCTTCTGGGAATTTATCTGAATAAACCCAAAACACTAATTTGAAAGAATATATGTACCCCTATATTCATTGCGCTGTTATTTGCACTAGCCAAGATTTGAAAGCAGCCCAACTGTCCATTAGTAGATGAGTGGATATACAATCAATGGAACATTTACACAGTAGAATACTACTGTGCCATAAAAAGGAAGAAAATTTTACCCTTTGCGACAACATGGATGGACCTGGAGAACATTATGCTAAGTGAAATAAGCCAGTCAGAGAAAGACAAAAATCATATGATTTCACTCATATGTGGAATTTAATGAGCACACTGAACTACCAAGCAAAATAGGGACAGGCTTACAGATAGAGAACAGGCAGACAGCGGTGGTGGGGGTGGGTGGTTGTGGGAGTGGAGGGATTGAGCAAAAATGAATAAAAAGAGAGATTACTCATGGGCATGGACAATAGTATGGTGATTGTGATGGTGGAGGGGGATGGGTGTAGGTGGAAGTGGGGGTAGAGGGGATTAAAGGTGATGAAAAAATAAAATAAAATAAAATTTAAAACAAAAAACAAAAAGAAGACATGAGTGAATTTTGCCACAACTGAGCATTTCAATAAATAAAATAATGCATATAGTTTAATTTCATAAACACAAATGCACATATGTGTATATCATGTTTATGTATGAAGGAGAAACATAGATACGTTTTACCTTCTGAGGTATTAGTGTTAAACTGCTCTTTTCCTATTTTTTAAATTGTCATTTGAAAGTTATGTCTCTGCTCTGTCCATTGAAGAGAAAAGCTAATTAGGTTTTTCCCTTTCCATTTTATTGGAACACATCCTATAATTGCATACGCTAAGACACTAATTATACCAACTAGAATTTGTATAGACTATGCTTTCCTGTCCCCACAAGACAAAAAATAAATAAAAAATGGAGGAGTGTACATTCTTGTTTTGTTCCCAAACTGAGAAAAAAATCAT
>NW_006286798.1:296592-299347 GCF_000327345.1 Myotis davidii
TGCCCCCGAAAATTCTATTTTAGCTTAGGCAATACTAAGGAAAATTAATAATAATAAGATAGCTATCCACAAAGGAATAGTAGGTATCCATTCTAGAATTATCCTAGTCCCTATCAGAATATAAACATTTTGTTGTTCTGTATAAAATATTTTTATTATTAAAAATAAAAGCTTTAAAATAATTTGAATGCTTATTCTATATAATAAAGAGGTAATATGCAAATTGAACCTCACACCCTCATGTCATCGCAAGATGGCCACCACCACATCGTCACAAGATGGCTGGCAGGGGAAGGCAGTTGGGTATGACTAGGCTGGCAGGGGAGGGCAGTTGGGGGTGAGATCAGGCCAGCAAGGGAAGGCAGTTGGGGGCCATCGGGCCAGCAGGGCAGGGCAGTTGGGGGCGATTGGGCCGGCAGGGGAGCAGTTAGGTGTCAGTCAGGTAGGCAGTCAGGTGAATGGTTAGGAGCCAGCAGTCCTGGATTGTGAGAGGGATCCCAGATTGGAGAGGGTGCAGGCTGGGCACCCTCCTCCCACCCATCCCCCAGTGCACAAATTTCGTGGTACACTCTCCCCCCACCCATCCCCCAGTGCACAAATTTCGTGCACTGGGCCTCTAGTTGACTATAAAAGTAGTCTCTCCTATCCCATTCTCAGATTTTACCATTCATAAATAAAGTTTTGTTTGAACATAAACATGCTTATTCACTTACATATTGTCTATGGTTGCTTTCATGCTATAATGATACAGTTGTGTAGTTGTGACAGATACCATTTGGCCTGCAAATTCTAAAATACTTTTTATCTGACCCTTTACAGAAAAAGATTGCTGACTCCTTGTTGAATGTATAGTGTTTTTCCTTCTGGGCTTTTCACTGTATATAAAACTTGCATACATGTGAACATTTTTGTTTTCCACAAAAATAAGATGACACTACACATATTCTTCTATAACCAGTTCTTTTCACATAATGATGTTATGGTTATCTTCACATGTCAGTGATAAATAGTCTTATCTTTTAAAATCAATTCATAGAGTCCCAATATATCATAGTTTAGTCATTTTGTGAACATTTTGGTTGCTTCAGGTATTTTCATTATTATAAACAGTGCTGCAACTACTATCCTTGTACATATATTTGTTTACTTGTCTGCTTATTTTCTTAGGATAAATTTCCAGAAATGGAATATATAGGGCCAAAGTTTACATACACTTTACATTTTAAATTTTGATGTATGTATTGCCTAAATGAACTTCACCATTATTTTACTACTATGTATTTTCATTATTAGTGTGTAGAAGAGCTGACTTTCCAACACTGTCATCATCAATCTGTATATTACTAATTTATTTTATACTAGAGGCCCGGTGCACGAAATTTGTACACGGGTAGGGTCCCTAGGCCTGGCTGGCAATCAGGGCCGATCAGGTTCCCTGCCTCCTGGCCTCCCCACCTCCTCCTTTCCTCATTCCCTCAGCACCCCACCGCTGCCACTGGTTGCCTGCCATATTCTGTGCCACTCCCTGGTCGAACTCCCGAGGGGGCAATTTGCATATTAGCCTTTTATTATATAGGATTATGTGTTATTTTAAGTAATTAAGTAAATATATAAATATATTGTCATATATATTACAATATGTATTTTGTTATATATTGCATTTATGTTATTTTGTAATATATTTTATTCAACACAATTCTTTACAAAATGCTAATGGTATATTTCACAGAACTAGATTATTCCAAAAATATGTATGGAACCACAAAAGACCCCAAATCACCACAGAAATCTTGAGAAAGAACAAAGTTAGAGGTATCATGCCACATGATATCAAACTACACTACAAGGCCATAGTAATGAAAATAGCATGGTACTGTCATAAAAACAGATTTTATAAATATATATTGCCCCTCCAAAAAATATATATACATTTCAACAGCTATATATACATTTTAGCTCAATGGATGGTTTCTTTCTTTTTGGATTTAACCCATTGGAATTAATAATTACTCAAAGTGTGTATACAGTTTTTGGGGACACCATGTAGATCAATGGAGTAGAATAGAGAACCCAGAAATAAACCCATGCTTATATGGGCAATTCATATTTGACAAAATATAGATAATCAAAGAGAGGAAAATTGGATCATACCATTACATAGTTTTTAAAAATTTTTATTGAATTGATTGGGGTAACCTTGGTTCATAAAATTACATAGGTTTCAGCCACACAGTTCTACAGTACATAATCTGTATATTGTATTATGTGTTTACCACCCTAAGTCAAGTCTCCATCCATCTTTGCAAAGGGTAAGTTGTCCTTCCTTTTTTTTTTTTTTGGCTGAATAGTATTCCATTGTGTAAAGGACGACAGCTTTTTTAATCAATTCATCTACTGACAGGCACTTGGGCTGCTTTCAAATCTTGGCTATTGTAATCATACAGAAGAATACATATACATGGGCAGTAAAATCTGGGACATTTCTTGTAGCACTATTTATTCTGATATATTTCCTCGGGTAAAGAAACAAAAGAAACAAATAAAGCAAATGGGAGTACATAAAAATAAAAAGTTTCTGTATGCCCTTCTCCACCTCCCTCTGCAGCCTTTCCCCTGGTAAATACCTTTTTCATGTGTTTTTTTTCTCTCTCTTTTTTTCTTTTTTGCTCAATCCCTCCACACCCTCTGCCCCCAAATCCACCCAACAGCTGTCAGCCTGCTCTATATCTATGAGTCTGTATCTATTTTGCTTATC
>NW_006286798.1:299435-308959 GCF_000327345.1 Myotis davidii
TCTTTTTTTTTTTTTTGGCTGAATAGTATTCCATTGTGTAAAGGACGACAGCTTTTTTAATCAATTCATCTACTGACAGGCACTTGGGCTGCTTTCAAATCTTGGCTATTGTAATCATACAGAAGAATACATATACATGGGCAGTAAAATCTGGGACATTTCTTGTAGCACTATTTATTCTGATATATTTCCTCGGGTAAAGAAACAAAAGAAACAAATAAAGCAAATGGGAGTACATAAAAATAAAAAGTTTCTGTACAGCAAAGGAAACCATTAACAAAACAAAAAGACAACCTACTAAATGGGAGAACATATCCAACAATGACACACCTGATACGAGGTTAATATCTATAATTTATAAAGACCTCAGACAACTTAACAGCAGAAAAACAAACAATCCAAATAAATAGTGGGCAGGAGACCTGAAAGACACTTCTCCAAGGAAGACATACAGATGGCCAATAAACATATGAAAAGTTACTTAAGATCACTAATCATCAGAGAAATGCAAATTAAAACCACAGTGAGCTATCACCTCACACCTATCAGAATGACTATTGTCAATAAATCAACAATAAGTGTTGACAAGGATGTGGAGAAAAGGGAACCCTAGTACACTGTTGATCGGAATTCAGATTCGTGCAGCCACTGTGGGAAGCAGTATGGAGTTACCTCAAAAAATTAAAACTAGAACTGACCTATGACGCTGTGATTCCACCTCTTGGAATATATCCAAAGAAACCTGAAACACTAATTTGAAAAAATATATGCACCACTATGTTCATTGCAGTGTTATTTATAACTAGAGGCCCAATGCACACAAAATTGCCCATCAGCAGATGAGTGGATAAAAAAGCTGTGGTACATTTACACCATATCAATTTTTTTGGGGGGAGACAACCAAAATTTTTGGTGGCCTTGTAAAAAAAAAAAAAAAAGCGGAGGTCCCCGCCCACCTGCTACAGCCCCCTGGTCAGTGGCCTGGGCCTCGCTCTTTGGGGCAATTGTGGAGCCCCCCAGTTGATAGTCTCCCAGCCAGTAGCCTGGGCCTCCCTCTGCGGGGCAGTCATGGGGCGATGGCCAGGCCCCCAACCAATCACAGTGCATCTACCTTGGCTGATCTGGTGCCAGTGGGGGTCATAGCATGGTCCCAGATTGTCGTCTGATGGTCATTCTGCTGTTCAGCTGTTCAGTCGATTTGCATATTACACTTTTATTATGTAGGATAGCCGATTTGGAAGCAGCCCAAGTGTCCAAAGTAGATGAGAGGATAAAAAAGCTGTGGTATGTCTATTGGCCATCTCTGTGTCCTCTTTGGAGAAGGATCTGTTCTGGTCTTTTGTCCATTTTTAAATTGGATTATTTTTTGGGGGTGTTGACTTTTATTAGTTCTTTATAAATTTTGGATATTAAACCCTTATCAGATATATCATTGGTGAATATGTTCTCCCATTCAGTGGCTTGTCTTCATTTTGTTGATGGTTTCCTTTGTTATGTAAAAACTTTTTAGTTTGATATATTCCCATTTGTTTATTTTTTCTTTAATTTCCCTTGCTTGAAAAGGTATATCAGAAAAAAATATTACTAGGAGAAATGTCTGAGATTTTTCTGCCTATGTTTTCTTCAAGGATTTTTCTGATTTCTAGTGGGAGGCCCCATATGGTAAAATTCTCAGCAAAGTGGGAATAGAGGGAACATACTTCAAGTAATAAAGGCCAACCCACAGCCAACACCATACTCAATGGGCAAAAACTCTAAGTGTTTCTCTTAAGACGAGGAACAAGACAGGGATGCCTGCTTTCAACACCCTTATTCAACATAGTACTAGAAGTACTAGCCACAGCAATCAGACAAGAAGAAGAAATAAAAGGCATCCAAATTGGAAAGGAAGATGTAAAATTGTCATTGTTTGCAGATGACATGGTACTGAACATAGAGAACCCTAAAGATTCCACTAAAAATTAATACAACTGATAAATGAATTCAGTAGAGGAGCAGAATACAAAATCCAGAAATCAGTTGCATTTTTATACACCAATAAAAAACTATCAGAATGGGAAACAACTCCATTTATAACAACTAGTGTTCTTATAAGAAGAGAAAAATTGGACACTCGAGAGACATGGGGGATGCATGAGTAAATAAAGATAAAGTTATGTGAGGATACAGTGAAAAGGCAGACATCTGTAAGCCAAGCAGAAAGGCCTCAGGAGAAACCAAAATTGCTTGCATCTTGATCTTTTACTCCTAGTCTTCAGAACTGTGTGAAAAGAAATTTCTGTTGTTATGTGACCCAGTCTGTGGTATTTTATTATTGCAGTTCTAGCAGAATAATATAAAAGCTCATGATTGATCTTTGAAAGATGGAAAATGATCTGAGCCCTATGACTACTTTGACTTTCTGCCTGGGGCCACTTTTCAGAGAATGGCACTGGGAGGTATACCCAAGAAGAACATGTCTATCTCAATGATTCAAAGAGACAGATATCAGAATTTGGGGAATTGAAGGTAGTTGAGTTTACAGCACAGAATACTGAAGAAGAGGAAGCTATACAGGAGAAAGAGCCTTAAAAAATCTGCGTGGGGGTGTCTTTTTAAATTTTTTTGAACAAAATGTAACTTTTATTATGAAGCACACTAATTAATTGAATGTCCCCTAAACATAACATGTTTCTCTATTGTTCTCTTCTTAAATTGTTTTTATTATGGTAAAATATACAAAGCATACTCTTATTTTGACCATTTGTGAGTATACAATTTGGTGGCATTAAATGTGTTCACAATGCTGTATTCCTATTACAAATATCCTCAAAACTTTTTCATTATCCAATATAAGTTCTGTATACATTGAACAATAACTACACTCTGTGGACGAAAGGGGCCACATGTTAACCTGAAAAGCTCAGGGAAGCTCTGCATGGGGGTCTTGCAAACTCAGAGATCTAAAGTAACCACAAGGATGGTCTGACATTAAACTTGAACTAAAAGCAGTTATAGTGGGTAGTTGCGTCCTAGGCCGGTATCTTAACTGACAAGGTCAACCTTTATCTTAACTGAGACTATCTGTCTATTTGCATCTATAATAACACTAGAGACCCGATGCACGAAATTCGGGCAAGGGGCTTGGCCCTCGCAGCCCTGGCCAGCCCTCACAGCCCCAGCTGCCTCAGCTGGCCCTTGTAGCCCCAGCTTCGTCCGGAAGGTCATCCAGACAGTTGTTCTTGTGTTTGGTCTAATTAGCATATTAGCTGTTTCTTATATAGGATACACTAGAAATGTCTGGGTAACTTGTAACTTCCCTTTTTCTGGACCCCTTGGGGTACAACCTAATGTGCCTGGGCTCCAGGAAAGATACCACAAATTCCTTCATTGTTAATGTTAATTGTTCCTGTACCCACCTAAGTATGTGTCTATCATTTTACTTTTAATCCAATCCCAGAGGTTTTCCTGCTTTGCTTTCTCCCCCCTCTCTAGTCTATCACCAATGGATTTCATGTAACCCACCTACCTACATCCCTTTCCTCTGATTGCAATGTATAAATACAGATGTAACCACCATTCTCCTAGCATTATCTCAATTAATTGAGGTTCTGCTTCCCGGCATATGTCGACTGTTTGGCTCAAATAAATTCACAAAAATTCTTTACAGGTTTCAGTGTAACAATCCCACCCCCTTAGACCCTACTCACCTCTATTCTGCTTTCAGGCTTTGTGAATTTGCCTACTCTAGGTACCTCATATGAGTAGAATCATACAATGTTTTTTCTGTTCCGCCTTATTTCACTAAGCAGTATTTTCAAGATCCATCCATGTTGTGGCATACTAGTATATAAAAATTTCATTTCTTTAATGAATGAATAATATCCCATTGTGTGTATATACCACATTTTCTTTATCCATTAATGTGTTGATTGTCATTTGTATTTGTTCTACCTTTTGGCTATTGTGAACAATGCTGCTATGAAAATTGGCATACCACTGTAAGTTTTTCACTCAATACCAAACTGTACACTGTGGGGTAAACATCTATGAGGTTGTACAAAGAACAATCATGGGGGAGATTTTTGCTGAACAATCCTCAGAGATTACCTATAGCTGTTTGATATTTACTCTCTGACTGGCCAGATTTGACTCATTGAACACCTGAAGAGTTCAGTTAGGACCCAAGAACGGTCAAACTTCAATAGGGCTAAGGTAACCAGAGAATAGAGACTACCCTAGACCTGTCCTAATGAATCTTAAAATAAATTTTAAAAAATATATCAGGGTGATCTATAACTAACTTAGCTGCCACCCAAAACAAAATTCAGATGCTCAAAATTACAACATTCATAGCATATAGCATCCAATAAAATATTACTAGAAGTGCAAAGAAAACGATAGTATGACTCATAAGAAGAAAGTCAGTCAATAGAAGCAGATTCAGAAAGGACTAACATGATGATATTAGAAGATAAGAACTTTAAAACATCTACTATAAATATGTTCAAGGATTTAAGGGAAAACATTAAAATAATGAAGTAAGTGGTGGAACATATAAAAATAATAAAATGGAACTTCTAGAGCTGAGAATACAATAACTGACAAGCGAAATTCACTGCACTGGCTTAATTGATTATTTACTGCATGAGAAAATATCAGTGAAGTTGAGTATTTAGAAATTTATCTAAACTGAAGCACAAAATAAAAAGAGCTGAAAATACTAATAGCGCCTCAGTGTGCTGCAGAGACCATATTAAGAGGTTATCCTAAGTGTAATTGGAATTACAGAAGAAGGGGTAAGCTGAAAAATAATGGCCAAAAATTTCCTAAATTTTATGTTGATTAGAAATCTACAGAACCAAAATAATTAGTTAAAATGTACCTGTTATAAACACTTCAATTAAAAGTCAGGTATTGTCAGATTAGACAAAACAGCAAAAACCCAATTTTATGCTACCTACAAAAATACACTTTAAATACAAAGATTCAGGCTAACATTAAAAGTAGGGAAGAAAAACAACATGCAAACATCACAAGAAATCCTATGAAATCTGGAGTGCTACATTATATTAGACAAAGTACACTTTGAGATAAAGAATATTTTAAAAATTGAAAGAGACATTTCATAATGATTAAAGGATTGATTCATCAGGAAGATATAATAATCTCTCTATATAAAAGCCTAAGTGACCATTACGACCGAATGACCTAAACGACTGGTTGACCAGCCCTTATGACATGCACTGACCACCAGATGGCAGAGGCTCAATTCAGGAGCTGCCCCTTGGTGGTCAGTGTGCTCCCACAGTCAACCTCCCGTGCTGGCCAATCTCCCGCAGTCCCTGCCCGGGGCCGGCCAATCTCCTGTGGTCCCTCCTCCTGGTGGCTGGTCCCTCCCCCTGGCTAAGGCTCCAGCACCAGACAATCTGGGTTGGGGAAGCCTGTAGAAGGAGAGTGACCCTGATGCTGATTGAGACAGAGTAGCAGCTCAGAGGGGGCAAAAGGGGCAAAGCAGCAGCCTAACTGCAAAGACGTAAAATAAGTACCACTGCCATCTTACCTCTGCCACTGCATCACGTGCACCGCTCACCCGTCTGTCCCCATCAGCCACTTCTAGCTTGGCCCTGTGCCTTTCTGGGCTCCCGACCACTGATTGGCTAGCACTCCTATAGCGGTGTGCCACCATCGGCTGAAGTCAGCTACCTATCAAGCTTGAGGGCGAACAAGAAAATGTGCACCTGAGGTAGGAGAGATGACCTGTCTGTCAGCAACTCCATCCTGGGGAGAGTGAGGCGGCTTGAGCATAGGCAGAGAGGTAGAGCTGTATTTCCACCTCAGAGCGTAGTTGGTGTTCAGGCTGTTTTGGGGCACTCTGTCTGTTGTCTTTGCTTGTCGCTGCCTCAGCACATTTACACAACTAGATTGGGGCCTGCTGGCTAACCTTCTGTGGTCCCCCCTCCCCCCAAGCATGAATTCCTGCACCGGGCCTCTAGTGCTAAATAAAGATAGAAGACTTAAAAAACACTAGTAACCACATTGACTTAACTGACATTTATGAAGCACTACACCCCCAAAAGCAAGATATCCATTATATTCAAGTGCATATGGAATAGTCACCAAGATATATAATATGGTCAGCAATTTAAAAAGTTTTAATGTCAATTAAGTCATACAGACTATTTTTTTTTTCTGATCACAAAGTATATTAGAAAGTAATAATAGAAATATATTAGGAAAATCCCCAAATGTTTATATATTAACCCCTTCCCCAACAATTTTTTTGTTAAAAACGTTTCTTTTTCAGACTAATTTTTTTTTATTTTGGTTCTATATAGTATTTTTGATGCTGGTTATGAAAACAGTTTGTAACTCGTCTTCCTATAAACCATATTTTTTTACCATATTTTCTTAGTATACTCGTCGACGACTGAAAAAGAACATTTTGTGAAAACGAGTATACACGTTTCTGCCGGGGAAGGGGTTAAATAATATTTTTAAATAACCCATGGTTTAAAGAAGAAATTGGAGGGGAATTAAAGTTTTGAACTGAATGGAAATGAAAATCTAGCATATGAAAATCTTTGGAATGTAGCTGAAGCAATATTTTTAGGGATAATACTTCATGATTAATTGGTTTTATTCCAGGAATATAAACCTGCTTGGTATTTTAAAATCAATTATATTTCATCATAATAACAATAAAAGACAAAAAATATCCCTATGGATGCAGAAAGTGTATTTTACAAAATTCTGTACTTGTTCCTGGTAAGAACTTATAGCAAGATAGGAATTGGAAGAAACTTCCTCTACTTGATAAATGGTGTCCACCTGGTTTCTAACCCATGGACAGACAATAGTGCAGTGAAGGCCTAGGGACAGGGCAGGAGCAGGCTGGAGTGGGTCAATGGGGGAAAAAAGAGGATATCTGTAATACTTTCAACAAAGATAAACAAATAAGCACAAGCAAAAACCAAAATACCTTGCTCTAAAGCAGAGGTGGGGAATGTCCAGCCCCTGGGCCCTGCCTGTAAGGACTACAAAATCATTTGGTCTGGACCTGCATTAGGGAAGAGTTAATTAAATATTTGACCAACTATAGCAAACTAATTTTTAAGTTGATAATTTCGATTGCCCGTGAATAATGTTATAAATATCCAAATGGCGCTTGGCAGATAAAAGGTTCCCTGCCCCTGTTAAAGCTACAGTAGGTTTGAAGGTGCTGATGTCTAGATCATATCAATCTAGGAAACACATAACAGTCCAGACAAAAAGAACATATACTTGGTGAATTGATTTCCAGTAGATGTGTTAAGATTATTCAGTATGGGAATGGATAGTCTTTTCAGTAAGTTAATGGTGTTAACTGAATATCCATATAGAAAAAAATAAACCTTGAATTTTATGTCACATCATATGCAAAACTAAATTCAAAATGTATTATAGACCTAACTGAAAAAAAGCTAAGAGTACAAATCATCTAAATAAAACTATAGAAGAAAATCTTTGCGACTTTGACATAGGCAAAAATTTCTTATAGTGTACAAATCACCATAAAGATAAAAAAAAAAGTTTTCATAAAAATGAAAACTCTGGTCTTTGAGGTATAATATCAAGAAAATAAAAAAGGAGGCTCCAGACTGGGAGAAAAGATTATCCTATATAATAAAAGGGTAATATGCAAATTGACTCTAAAGGTGGAACGACTGGGAATGATCAGTTGCTATGATGCACACTGACCACCAGAGGGAAGACGCTCAATGCAGGAGCTGCTCCCTAGTGGTTAGTTCGCTCCCATAGGAGGAGTTCTGCTCAGCCACAAGCCAGGCTGATGGCTATGAGTGCAGGGGTGGTGGCAGGAGCCTCTCCTGCCTCCACAGCAGCACTAATGTTGTTCAACAGCTGCAGTCAGACATCCTGTGAGGGCTCCCGGGCTGCCAGAGGGATGTCTGACTGCCAGCGTAGGCCCGATCCCTTGGGGAGCAGGCCTAAGCCGGCAGGTGGACCTACCCCAAGGGGTCCCGAACTGTGAGAGGGTGCAGACCGGGCTGAGGGACCTCCCTGAGTGCACAAATTTTCATGCACTGAGCCTCTAGTCTCTATATAATTGACAAAGAACTAGTATCCATAATACTGGGGGAGGGGGAGCATTTTTACAACTAAATACTATGGAAAAAACAATAAAATTTGGGGGAAGTATTTGAATAGGCACTTCACCAAAAAATTTGAATAACAGCTAAGAACATGAAAAGACTCTCAAGATCATTAATCAGTAGGGGAGTATAAATGATAACCAAAATGTGATACCCCTTTACACCCACTTAGGATGGCTAAAATTAAGACTGACAAATGTTAGTGAGACTGTAGATCAGCCAGAAATCTCATATTGTTGGTTTGGAAATCAGGGAGATAGTTTCTCATATAATTAAACATATCCCTATCATATGACCAGAAATTTTATTCCTAGGTATTTACCCAGCAGAAGCGAGTAAATAACATATGTATACAAAATGACTTGTACTTGAATTCAGTACCAACTTTATTCATTATAAATATCACAACTTGAAATGACCTGAAGATTGATAAGAAGGTGAATATATACTAGTAGATTGTGGTATATCTGTACATTGGAATACTGTTCATCAATGAAAGGAGCAAACTTTTGATACACACACACACACACACACACACACACACATACGGGTAAACCTCAGAAACATGCTGAATGAAAGAAGCCAGAGAGAAAAGATTACACTATGATTTCATTTATGTGAAATTTTAGAACAGTCCAACTAATTTTTAATGAAGGGAATTTGATCAGTGGTTGCTGAGGGCTAGTGGTTCGGATGGGATGAAGAAATGATTGGCTGCAAAAGGAGGAGAAGAGATTTTTCGGGGGCAGGGGGCAGTAATGCATATCCTGGATAGTGGTGTATACATTTGTCAAAATTCATCACACTATACAACTAAAATGAGTGATTTTTATTTTATGTGATCTATATTAAAATCAAGGTGATTTAGAAAGAGGATGATCTAAGCAATGACAAATGGGAAATCACTGCTTTGTTTTCAAATTATACCTATCCTCTTGCAGTTTTGGCAATGGCCTTCTAGGGTATGTGTTTCTTCCTTCCTCCCTTTCTTCTTTCCTTCCTTCCTTCCTTTCATTTTTTTTTTGTACTTTTTAAAATACATTTTTGTTAATAGTATTACTCCCCTTTCTCCCAATGCCTACCCATACCCCCAGGTCTTCACTACCCTATTGCCCATGTCCATGGGCTTTGCATATCCTATCTAATAAAAGAGTAATATGTAAAATAACCATTACTCCATGACAAAGAGGTGGCACCCATAGTGGCTGGGGTGGGATGCTGGTGGTGTTGCCCTGGCAAAGTAAGCCCAGTATCCATGCCAGCTGTATGGAGGGAGGGGAGGACAGAGGCCTTGGGACAGAGTCTGTCTCAAGGGATACCCAGCATCTGCACCCCAGCTGGGCGGAGGGAGGGGAGGACAGGGGCCTTGGGCCAGAGTCTGTGGTGAGGCCT